>NC_141147.1:40984575-41239575 GCF_053477565.2 Lygodium microphyllum
CATATAAGTCCTTTGCAACTATTACTCCATGTCACTTGTGGACATAGTCAACTTTGGAGTGCTCTTGACAAAAGTTGGAACTTCCAAGCTAATGAACTTCATAAACCAATGTGACATAACCTGTAAACTATCAATTACCACCTGTTGATCAAGTTGAAGGTCCTCATATACACTATCATTTCCATTTTTCTTGATACAAACTGAAAATTGCATGTCAAGTTACAAAGGAACTTATGAGATTAAATGACATCTAAGACAAATGTAAGAGAATAATGACTGAATTATGTATGAAAGTTTCTTATGTGGATCCTAATGAAGTTCTTACAAACATAAGAACTCCATGTTTTATGCCATGAATAGAAAACCCTTTGACATTCACCCCCTCCTAACCTACACATCCTCCGGCATGTACCATTTCATGAATTTGCAGGTTAAGGAGGCTCTTCTTCTGACATATCTTCATCTTTATCCTCTAAGTCTTCTTCTTCTTCCTTGTCTTCAAGTAGATGGCTCACATCCAAGTCATCAAGCTCATAAGTAGAAGACTCTCTTCGTTTGAAGAGCTTGATACGTTTGCCGGCTATTGGTATCTTGATCATGGTCCCATCCATTTCAGCCAAAGTGTAAGTAGCATTATCATGTACTACCTTCACCACATATGGTCCAAACCATCGCTTGGCTAGCTTCCTATGAGCACTATTTTTCCTCTTTCTTGGGGTAGCTTTTATTTCTTTCGGGCAGATGGTGGTCCTTCACTTGCAGTGACCCTTCTATGTTAGTGGTGCAAGTGATATGGTATGAAGGAAAGAGTGGTAGAAAAACAACTATGGAAACAAGATGTATGAAAGGAGATGGGGAGCGCGAATATAGTAGTGGTTGTAGCTAGTGGAAAGAGAGATGGATGGTTGTATAGAGAAGCTAGATATGGTGGATGGATGGAATAGGGCTAGAGAGAGGGGTAATGGCTAAAGGAGGATGTGGTGATGGCAATAGCTATGTTGCTCATCAGACCTCTTCTAAGGCCGGAAAGAATCTCTATGCTGTCATGGGATGTTTAGCATAGAGTGTGAAAGCAAGAGATGTACAGTCATGTGGATGAATTCATGCTTTGGCTATAGACTAGTATGTGACAGGCTTCTTGCTTAATATACTTCTCAAACTTGCTCACTGTTGTCATGGGAATATGAGATAGTCAGTGAAGTTTTGGAAGGTCATAATCATGTGGTGTGGTATAGTGGCATTGTAGTCACTTAAGTGACTTGTTCTAGAGGCTACTGGTGTAGAGTGAATTGTGGAGAATACTAAGACCATTTGGTATAGATTTTGTAGGATCAACATTACTGATTGGGTGGCTACTCTCAAACATGACCACAAAGGTGAAGGATATGGCATGCTAACTAGGATAGGACATAAGGGAAAGGCGGGGCAAAGAGCCAAAGAAAGAAAGTGGGCTAGGAGAGGGAGAGTTATGGACTATTTGGGAACATGGAGGAATAGGGAAAAAGAATCTTAATTTCATCTTCTATTGAGATTTTGTCTTGATCTATTAATTGATTCTTGGTCTCTATTATTAAGAAAACCTTTATTAGACATCAAAGGAGCATTTTGTGTGGATTGAGAGCTACATGTGGGCTATTTTTTATTATATATAGTAGTGACAAATAGGGTAGTAAGGCATCCTTTAACTTCATCACATCTTACAAGGTCTTGGACGTGATCCTTCACTTGAATCTTGGTCCCGAACTTCAGAGAAACCTTCCTTGATCATCAAATAGGAGCTTTGATGGGTTTATGCTTTTTAGGTGGACTATTTTGGATTGTGACTAATAGTCAAGAACATGGTTGTATACTGTAATTAGAGTTTTGATGCTCCATTAGGGTCTCTTTTGTTAAAATATGCGGGATCTAGAGCATAGCAGATGCAGAAGCTATGGAGGTTGGAAGAGAAAGAAGAAACTCATGAAGACATTGACCTTGACAAAGACAAATTGTTACACAAGTGAATTAGGTTCCAAGATTGAGACTTAGACTCATAAACACAATCTTGTGTATTGACAGTGACAAGAAACTTTATTGGAAAGAAAAGAGTACTATCATTGCATTAGAAAAAGAGTCAAAGTACAATGCTTTATAGGAATTGAGTGGTGGTACTTTCTCCTTCTGTGCATATGGGATTCTAGTCCTGAGCCCTCATTGCTCCTTACAAAGGGACTAAAGTAGGTGTGATTGCAATGGACGGAGTTGATGACACTTGTCAAACCTCTTCTTATTCTTCAACCTCGCTGCCTTCAGCCTTTCAATGGCTGTCTTGACATCCTCTGGCCTTCTTTCAAGCTGCCTTATGTGCAAAATCAGCAACTCTTCTCTATTTATGCCTTCATCCCAAGGCAAGATACTCCATGTGATAATAGACTCCTCAATAGGAATAATAGGTGGCTGCCCATACATTAGTTCAGTCGGCATATAACCTGTCACTGCACTATGGGTAGTTCTATCAGCCCATAATGCAAATGGAAGCATTTTAGGCCATTCTCTCATCTTCCCTCTGCAAGAATTTGCCAAAGCTTTGAGAATCGGTCGATGACCTCTTTCACTCTTACCATTGCCTTCAGGATTGTAGGATGATGTAAGAGATAGCTTGATTCCCAATTGAGCAAAGAAATGGCGAGCCTCATCGGCATCCAATTCTCCTCTATCAACAGTTACTTTGGCAACACAGCCATACCTGCAAAACACTTCTTCAAGTAAAAATCTACAAACAGCTTGAGTGGTCTTTGTTGTCAAGGCTTTACCTTCCACCTGATTTGTGAGATCTTCTCTAGCAAGCACTAGATATCTCATGTTCCAAATTCCTGTAGGCATGGTTACTAAATCAATAGCCCATCTGTAATGAATGGATAAAGGAAAGGTAGGCTGAAGCCCATCTCTATGCTTAACCATAGAGTACATTTGACAAACATGACAAGACTCAACAAAATACTCAATGTCTTTATACATGTTTTGCCACCGAAATTTCTCTTTTATTTTGGCAAAAGTGCCCCATATGCCTCTATGGCCAGCCAATAGGCTTTCACGAAATTCTTGCATGACCTATCTTTGAGTCTTCTTGTCTCTTAAGACACGAATAGGCGCTCCTCCTTTCTTCTTCGCATGCCTCCAAAGGTAGCCGTCTTTGAGAAAGAAGCCATAAGCCTTTCTCATGATTCTCTTGAACTCTTCATCAGTCCAATCTTCCTTCTTCGCCATAGTGCTCAAGTATTGGCCAATTTTCAACCAATCATCTACATAATATTCTTCCATAAAATGAGAACAAACTAAAACAAAGCATTGAGCATGCTGTCTTTCAGCTACCCACCGTCTTTCCATGGTTGTTTCTTCATTCTTTGTTGCTATAAATTCTGTTACAGCAGCAGTACCTACTCTACTTAGTGTAATTAATGATGTGCCTGCATTTATGATAGTTGTACCATCATTAAGAACAGTTGTACTTGCTATTTTCTGATTTGAACCAGCAATTACAGCATCATTTTTAGCAAATATAGACTCTTTTACTTCCTCATCCATCATCTCTTCTTCATCTTTATATCTAGCACGCGAAAGCATGTCAGCAATTGGATTATCTATTCTTGCAATATGTTTTAAATCAGGATTTAAGGATTTAATATAGGCTATCCATCTTAGCATAGCTATGTCGGGAGTGGAACAGTTGGCAATCATGCCCAAGAGTGAAAGACAATATGTTTCAACTATTACATGTGCACCCATGAAGTACTCCCGATCACACTTCAATGCAGTTACAACTCCCCTAAGTTCTCTTTTAATTTGAGCATACCTTCTTTGACGTTCATTAAGAACCTTCGCTCCAAAGCAGATTGCATACTTGTTGCCCTCAATATCATCTTGACCAATAGCCCATCCTATCCCAATAGAACTTGTGTCTACTGTGAGTATGATAGGCTGTCCATTAGAGTAATCAGCCCTCTTCAAGGTGGGGGCTGAAATCAGCAATTTTTTCAATTTTCGAACAGCTTGAGTATGCTCTTTTTTGTTGAGATGACAAGCTCAACACATGCGGACATTGATGATGGACCGCCTGGTTAGATGGGTCCACACGTCTACACTTAGCACGTTGGTGGTCATTATGACTCTCACATGGCCACTGACTCATTACTTATTATATTCAGGTTGTTACACCTATTTACAGCTGGCATAGTTATAGCGCCAGTTGACTAGTGTAGTCGGTTATGCATTGTTTGACTTAGTAGGCCACTTTCCTTTATGTTGTATCTTATCTATACTTTGTGTATATTGTAAAGTGTGTGAAAGAAGAAGAAGAAACTAGCAAGAAAACGTTTTAGCTTCCATCTCTCTTCTTGTCTCTTGAGTAAGCTTCTCCTTGTGCATTCTGTGTGTGTTCGGCGCAGCATCTTGAGCAAGTCACCCCACCACGCGATTCTTGACATGGTATCAGAGCCGCGCCACTAAGAGAGGCTGATTTCAAAGGTTGAAGCGAAGGAGAAGAAGCAAGGTTCTAGCAAGCAAGCCACGGGTAAGAAGCTCTCCCATTCTTCCACTCTCTCTCTTGGATAGTGCATGTGGAGGCACCGAAAGCAGGGTCGAGCAAAAATCTCAGATTGCAGTGAGATTTGGTGTGCACGAAGAGCGCTGTATATTTTGTAGAAGGGCTTACCCATAGTTATTTTGGGCATTTGAGGCCGTTTCAGGGCCCGTTTTAGAGCCGCAAGGTTGCGGACAGCAGTTTTAGGGTATGCTATGACTTCGACTGTATTAACCGAAAGTGGGTGCGCAGGTTACAGATTTCAGATCTGTAAGTTCAAAGGTGTTTACAGTGAATAAACACAAGGTTTATCTGCAAACAGGTTGCAGATTGCATGTATTGTTGAGCAGACAGTGAAAAAGGTTGTCTGGTGTATTACTGTGCACTACAGGTCGAGGGTTGCAGAAGATTTGCTTGCTATTGGTATTAATTTTGTGATAATGGCAGAGAACAGTGGAAGCCCCATCATTGAGAAGCTCGACAAGAACAACTACCCTTCATGGAAGTTCCGTGTCACGAACTTCCTTATTGGAAAAGGCCTCTACGAGTTTGTTTCAGGTAAAGAAAAGGAGCCGAAGGTGAGTGATCCTCCAACTGCAGAAGAGACAAAGGCACGGAAGGAATGGAATGCAAAAGACAAGAAGGTCATGTATTGGTTGTCTGCAGTAATTGACAATAATATGCTAGGACATATTAGAAATGCAGAGAATTCATATGTAGCTTGGACTATACTTGAAAGTATGTTTTCTGTAAATACAAAGGCACGAAAGATTCAACTCAAGCAAGAGTTGAATACATTGAAGAAAGGAAAGATGTCTATCAATGAGTATGCACTGAAGGTAAGGAGCATTGCAAATGCATTGGCAGCAATTGATGCAATACCCGATGATGATTTGGTGTCGTCTACCTTGGGTGGACTTAACAATGAAAAGGCTTGGAAGTCTTTTGTAACTTCTGTATATGTCAGAAAGCCATTTCCAGATTTTGATGAGTTGGTCTCCCTTATGATCACTGAAGAGATCAACATGCAGAGTGAGACATCTGAAAGAAGTGGTGAATAGGTCCAGGCTTTCTACTCCAATTCAGGAAGGGGACGTGGCAGGTTCTCCTCAAGAGGTCGTGGTACAGGACGTGGTAGTGACAACAAGCAAAACAGATTGAATCAGCAATTTGGAGATATGCAGGTTTCAGGAGGTCATGGTAACTTTAGAGGCAGGGGGAGCTTTAGAGGAAGAGGTGGATGGCAGAACAGAGGTTCTAACAACTCTGGTATTGTGTGTCATTACTGTGGCAAAACAGGTCATATTGCAGCCCAATGTTATGCTAAAAAAGATGATATTCGCAGTGGTAAGTTGCAGCAAGGAAACTATGCATCGTCTTCACGACAGAATGAAGACAAAAACGAACGTCTGTTTGTTATGCAGCATATGATGAATGTTGTTACAGGAAAGGGAACACATGATGATATTTGGTATGTTGATTCAGGTGCATCCACCAGCCATGCAGAATGGTTTGGAGAGATGCAGAATTTGCAAAATGCAGGTTATGTGCAGATAGGTGATGATTCATGCCACCCAATTTCACACATTGGAAAAGTTCCCTTGTCCTTGCATGATGGTAAGATAAAGAGTCTTTCAGATGTATTACATGTGCCATCTATTACAAAGAACTTGGTGTCAGTGGGTCAAATGGTAGAGCAAGGGCTGCAAGTCAGATTTAATACAAAGGGTTGCTTTGTAGAAGACTTCAATGACAAGTGCAGGTCAGTTGCAAAGGGAAGTAGAGTTGGACGTATGTTTACTCTGGATGCTGGAATTCCTACTATGAATGCTGCTATGTATGCCAAAGGAAAAGGTGTTGTTGCAGACATTGAAATTTGGCACAAACGCATTGGACATGCAAATGTACAAAGGCTGAAATTAATGCAGTCCAAAGGGTTGGTTACAGATTTGCCTAAAATTAGAGTTGCAGAATTTCATAAGGTATGCGAAGCATGTCTGTTTGGTAAGCAGGCAAGATAACCCTTTTCACATGACAGAAATGTAAGCAGAAATATCCTTGATGTTGTGCATACAGACATTTGGGGGCCTACACAAAATGTATCTCTTGGAGGCAGTTCATACTTCATCACATTCATTGATGATTGTTCTAGAAAGCTGTGGGTATATTTTATGAAGGAAAAGAGTGAAGCGTTTGAGCACTTTAGAACTTTCAAGGCTGCAGTTGAAAGAGAAACAGGCTTGAAAGTAAAGTGCTTGAGGTCAGATGGAGGGGGAGAGTACCTCTCGAATGAGTTCAGTGATTTTCTGAGGTCTCATGGGATAAAGACACAGTTCACATGCAGGTATACCCCACAGCAAAATGGGGTTGCAGAAAGGAAAAACAGGCATATTGCAGAAGTTGCACGTGCCTTGATGGCTGAAAAGAATATGCCTACGCATTTTTGATTTGAGGCTGTTCATACTACTGTTTATATTATGAACAGAACCCCCATAGCTGCAGTTCATGGTATGACCCCCGAAGAATGTTTTACAGGTAAGAAGCCTGATGTCTCACACTTGAAAGTGTTTGGCTGCATTGCGTATGTTCATGTGCCAGATGAGTTGCGGAAGAAACTGGATCCAAAGGCTGAAAAGTGTGTCTTTATTGGATACTCTTTAGAGCAGAAAGGGTATCGCTGTTATAACCCTGTCATATGTAAGTTCAGAGTGAGCAGGGATGTCATCTTTGATGAAATGAGCAGTTGGTATGCATCTAGTGGTGATGCATTGGATGATGATAATGATCATGACACTCATGTGTAGGCTAAAAGCAAGAATCACGGACTCTTAGTGGACCAGAGACATCATTTGGTAGTCCTTGGTCTGGGAGACTAAGGAGTACCTCTACATCTTCAGGTACATCTAGTAGCACTATAGGTAAAGACAAAGGAAAGAATAAAGTGTTAGAAGGCATTGATGCAGTACTTGATGGAGACTCCAGTGGCTCAGAGAGCTTGGATGATGAGCTTGGCATTCCTTCAGTGAGGACTCCAGGTGTGCAGAGAGCATGCGTCAATGCAAAGACTCCATTGAGTGATCCAGTGGTACGCAGGTCTAGCAGGGTGAGATACCCTGTTAAAAGATTTGGTTTTGAAGGTTATGCAGCTCACCATTATGCATACATGGTGAAACTAGTTGAGGATGTTGAGCCCACTCGTTTTGAGGATGCTATTGGTCATACTCATTGGGATGCAGCAATGGATGAGGAGATGGCTGCATTAGAGGCCAATAAGACTTGGGATCTAGTATCATTCCCGAAGGGCAAGAAATCTATTGGATGTAAGTGGGTTTATAAGATTAAGCACAATGCAGATGGTTCTATTAGCAGATACAAAGCTAGGCTGGTTGCAAAAGGCTATGCCCAGACATATAGCATAGATTATGATGAAACCTTCAGTCCAGTTGCTAGGATGGCAACTGTCAGATGTGTGATTGCTTTGGCAGCAGCCAAAGGTTGGAGGTTGCAGCAAATGGATGTGAAGAATGCCTTCTTGCATGGTGACTTGCAGGAAGAAGTGTATATGGATCAGCCAGTAGGTTATGAAGATTTAGAGCATCCCACATATGTGTGCAGGTTGAAAAAGGCACTCTATGGGCTCAAGCAAGCACCTAGAGCATGGTTTGACAAGATCAGAGAGTATCTTGTCAATATTGGCTTCTATGTTTCTGATGCTGATCACTCACTTTATGTGAGAAAGGGAGATGCAGGTTTGGTCATCATAGTCATCTATGTGGATGACTTGATTATTATAGGTGATAGTGATAGTGGGATTGTTGAAGTCAAGGATTTTTTGAAGAAGAAGTTTGAGATGAAGGATTTAGGTGAGCTAAGATACTTCCTTGGCATTGAAGTGATCAGATGTGATGATGGTATATGGCTCTCCCAAAGACAGTATGGCTTGGATATGTTGTCCAAGTATGGTATGACAGCATGCAAACCACTTTCAGTCCCATTGGAGCAGAATGTAAAGTTGAGTGCTGATGTTGGGGATGAGATAGAAGATCCTACTATGTTCAGGAGGATAGTGGGGAGTTTGATCTACATGACCATTACAAGGCCAGACTTGAGCTACGCTGTTGGTCTTGTGAGTCAGTTTATGCAAGTACCTAGAAAGCCACATTTGGATGCAGTCAGATGCATATTGAGATATGTGAAGTCCACATTACATTATGGACTTTTCTATGAGGCAGGTACAGATGTACAAGTGTTTGGATACACAGATGCAGATTGGGCTGGTAGTATGTCTGATAGAAGATCTACCAGCGGATACATGTTCTCTCTTGGTAGTGCAGCAGTTGCTTGGAGCAGCAAAAAGCAATCTACAGTTGCTTTGTCAAGTACAGAGGCTGAGTATAGAGGTGCTGCTATTGCAGCATGTGAGGTAGTATGGCTCCAAAAGTTATTGGCTGATTTAGATGTGCAGGTGGAAGGTGCAATTATCATTTATTGTGACAACATGAGCAGTATACAGTTGGTTAGGAACCCTATGTTCCTTGCCAGGATAAAACATATTGAGGTACACTACCACTTTGTGAGAGAGAAGGTACTAGCAGATGAGATTGACTTGGTGTATGTCAGCACATAGGATCAGATAACTAACATCTTCACGAAGGCATTGGGTACAGAGAAGCTTCAAAAGTTTCGAAGCTTACTTGGAGTTGCAGAGATGTAGTTGAGCTTGAGGGGGAGTGTTGAGATGACAAGCTCAACACATGTGGACATTGATGATGGACCGCCTGGTTAGATGGGTCCACACGTCTACACTTAGCACGTTGGTGGTCATTATGACTCTCACATGGCCACTGACTCATTACTTATTATATTCAGGTTGTTACACCTATTTATAGCTGGCATAGTTATAGCGCCAGTTGACTAGTGTAGTCGGTTATGTATTGTTTGACTTAGTAGGCCACTTTCCTTTATGTTGTATCTTATCTATACTTTGTGTACATTGTAAAGTGTGTGAAAGAAGAAGAAGAAACCAGCAAGAAAACGTTTTGGCCTCCATCTCTCTTCTTGTCTCTTGAGTAAGCTTCTCCTTGTGCATTCTGTGTGTGTTCGGCGCAGCATCTTGAGCAAGTCACCCCACCACGCGATTCTTGACATTTTTCCCACATAAACCTTTGGCCTTTTCTTAACAGTTGATAAAGATTTTCAGCAACATGAGCAAAGTGTGGGATCCAAATAAGATAGAAAACACACGCTCCAAGAAATCTTCTCACCTCCGAAACATTTGTGCATATTTTCCGCATTTTGCTAATGGCATCAATCTTGATTGGAGAAGGCTTTCGACCATATGAGCCACACATATGCCCAACCACAAGAACTTATTCAACTCCAAAAACGGATTTAGCTCTTGAAAGAGTAAGATGGACTTCTTCCAGTTTAGACAAGATTTGAGCACAATCATTAATATGATCGGAAACAAACTTGCGGTATCCAAGCTCATTGAGCTCTTCATTCTTCTCATGAATTTCACATCCTTTGATCCGTACATCATCAAGGAAAGGAAGAGTAAGTTGGGGAATATAATCTCTCAATACTTTGTGCATGGCATTCATCATGTGAGCCACTGAGTTTGTAGCTCCTTGGGGTAGAGTACACATGTGGACTAAACCAAGAGACGTCTTCATTGTGTTAATGTCTCAGCTTTCCAAAGCAACCTGAAATTGGTCATAGCCCGAATATAAATCACCCATGGAATAAATTTCTCTACCTGCAAAAGCCTCAGCAAATTCATCAACAATTGGACCTGAACCAACATTTCTAATAGTGACTTTATTGACATGCTATAAATCTTGAATGAATCGCAAAGATCCATTCTTCTTAGGCACAGTAAACCATCGATTAGAATACGGAGCTGAAGATGGCTCCAATATTCGCATCCTTATCTTTTCATTTAAAATCTCCAGTAACTAAGGCAAATGAGCCCTTGGTACTGGAATTGGTTTAAGATTCCAAGGGATGTGTGGGACCGTGAAAATCACCATTGGTGCCACAACACTTGGATCCACAAAGCCAATTTCATGAGGCTGAAATGAAAAAGCTTTTCCATTTTCTACAATATCTGCATAAAAGATTGCTTTTCACCTGGCAAGAGAAAAGAGTCTTCACCAATTTTTAGCTCCCGTAAGCTTTCAGTTGTACATTGGTGACCAATATCTTTGGGGTCACGAATATTTGGCTGTTTGAATGCCCTTTCAACTAGTCCCTCACTTTCGGGAGGTAGTGGAGTTGCCACCGGCTTGACCTTCTTGTCAACTGTCTTGTACTTTGTTTCTACTCTTGCCTCATCCCTGTTTGGCTGTCCAAAAGCTTCATGATCAGCAAATTCTTGAATTATGTCATAAATATCCAATGTGTGTACCTGTATGGACTGATTTTCAGCTTGATTTTTTGCATGAACAGCTGCACGTATTTCAGCCAATGTATCATTATAAATCAGCCCATAAAACAGTCCTGAAATTTCTTCATTTTCAGCCAAAACATCAACTTGCTTTAGCTCCCGTTCCACATGACATAAATGCTTTCTTTCAGCCCTATTCATGGCTGAAAACTGTTTATAACAGCCCACACTGTTGGCTATAAATACCTGCAAATCAGCCTTTGACATAGCCCCCTTTATATGTGGAGGAAAATTTTTATTACATGAAGCACTGCTATAGCCTCCACTTACAGCAGTGCAGCCCGAAAACCCTTAAATTCTTGGGCATTAGGAGACACAGGATGATCTTTCAATCGATCTCTATTCCAGTGATGATTTACACAAATAGTCAGAAATTGGACAGCTTTGTCATTATCCTTACTTCTTATCCGAGCATAAGATGAACCATCATCAAGGCCTTTGTCTCCAAACAAGACTCAGAAATAAAAGGTTGACCAAGAATGATAGGATAGCTACAAGAATCTTGAACAATTTATATTTTACATCACCAATAGTAACCCGTACATAAGGACATGCCGCATAGAGATCGCCAGAAGAATTATTGGCTGCTCTCATGCACTATCCCGGGTCCATATCTATGGGCCAATCTGCCATTCTCATAGAGACTTCTTGACATGACATTGATCTCCGAACCATGGTCTATAAGGGCAATGCATGGAGTCTCTCTTTCTCCAATCTTGACAATGGTTTCGATAGTCTCCCTTGCCCAATGGGTATGGGAATAGTGACTACTTGGAATAAAATGAGCATCAATCTCTTCTTGCATGTTGTAAAGACAAGCTTCTTTCTTATGCATGGGTTGCTCTTTGGATTGAGAAGACCCCACCATAACATTCTCTGCAATAGCTTCTTCAATTTCAGCTTCATAGATGTCTTCATATTTGGCTTCTATGGCTGCAATCAATTCTTTCATTGCCTCCAATCGAATCCCTTGAGTATTCAGCTTCTCTTCATCCTGCAAATACACATGAAGAGCTTGCAAAAAAGCATACACATATTCTTCAATTTCTTCACCAACATATTGTCTTTTCCATTTACTTACATCAATTATTACATCATGAAATCCTTGTTTTGCAATTCTGAGAATTTCACCCAATGTAAATTCAATTTTGCTTCCAAGAATCCTTTCTTCTAGGACCCGCTTGAGATCCGTCGCAGACTCTATGTCAGACTGTAGCTTGTAGCTAAGATGTTTGCCTTTTCTCTTTCCTTCCATCTTCTTTGCTTGTGGGGCATCTTCCATGACATGCTCTGGCAGTGGTGGTAGATTTTCAGCAGCCTTCTACTGATCCGGTTTACTTCTTATTACACGTTTGGTTGGCCCTGAAGAGGAGGGACCAGCAACATCTTCTTCTCTTTTCTTCTACCACAGCTTCTTGATTATTGATTTCAGCCAACCGAGCGAAAGCTAAAAATGAATCAACTGGCTCGGTCCATCCAGTTCTTCCTCGGATGCATTGACTGGCAGTAGTCAAATCATCTTTGGACGCCTTGCCTTGTTCCATGCGATCTAAGGCCTGTATCCACACTTTAGATTTTACATCATCATTACATGCTTTAACAATCTCATTGGTTGGCTCAATTTGCAGCCCATAGGTAGCTGCATCAACAGTTGCATAGGTTGTTCTTGTTGCCAAATCCTCCAGTCTTTTCTTCATGCCACCATTACTGAAGGAAGCCCAGTTTTGGTCGCATGAATTTTACCATCCTTCCAAAAGACTCATTTTTGCACCTCAGCTTCACCGAATGCATTGCACTCCCTCTTATCATGCTATAGGCTGTCACACCATATACAGCATCTTTTGAAGCCTTCTCATATGGGTCTTTAGGCAGCTATTCGCCCTCTTTCTTCCACTTTCACATCAAGCCTTTCCACCTTGGAATTAATCTCCGTTAGATTAAGATGGAGACCCTGCATGGTCTTGATCAGCTCGTCCATGACATCCTTCTTTGGAGGTGGAACAACAAGATTTCTTGGTTGCTCGGCCATAGAAACAGGAGGTCGAGATACAGGAACATGCTCTTTTATGGACTCAGATGGTGCAGAGGTAGAACCCCACCTTAGACGCATTTGCTCTCTTCGAGCAATCATATTAACTGCTTCAGTGACATCACCCCAAGCAGTCTTCAATCTCATCTCAAAGTCACAATCTTCAAGCCGATCAGTCAGCTTCTCTTGAAGAAGAGGATCCACAACCTTCAGAAACAATTCAATCTTCTGGCTCTCCATACTCTGCTGATCATCAGGATCTAGCTGAGCTAATTTTCTTTCAAATTCGCGGTGAAGAGTAGTGGCAGCTACTCCCTTATTGGGCCTTTCAACCCATTCAGTGAATATTTTATTCGTCATGAGGCCAGAATCTTCAAGAAAGAATTCTTCTCGAAGAGCCTTCTCGAATGCAGAACATCTCGCATCTTTCTGGAAAAGACCATGAATCCGGTCTTGGAGGCCATGCGCGGCCAAACGGGCAAAGTATCGGCTCCAAGCATGATGAGGGATCTCAAAGAAGAACATCTTGTCAGTATAGAGGCGGATAAAAGAGGACACATTTTTCGCATTAAATTGCTTGATCTCCTGCCCTACTACCTCCAAAGCTTTAATGGCAGTAGCATCACTCCGCTCTTCATCTTGCCTCCATTGTTGCTGTAGTTGCATCTGCTGCTGAAATTGCAATTGTTGTTGTTGGTTCTCTTGCATCAAATGAACTAACTACTACAAGGCATCTCCTCCCGAACCTGATGATTCTCCCATTGTGCTTTCTCTTTTGCAGCCGACCTTCACGTCGAGTTCACCATTGTCATCGTGTTTAGGGTCGAAGGTCTACCACCAAGGTTTAGAGTAGAAGAGGAGCGAGAGATTCAAAGGGGAGAGAGGAAAAATATTGGGGTTTGATGGATTCTCGGGTTATGAAGAGAGTAGATGAGATAGAGAGTAACCAATATCTTACATAGCTGTGTCAAACAAGTTTACCATAATAAACTTGGATCTGATTACATCAATAACCATGAGGTTTATGCATAGATCTATATAAGATTTTGTTCAATTTCCTACAACAAATTCAAGCGCTAATGCCCTCCATTTCATGAAGATACATGTATTGAGACTTCAAGATACAAGGTATAGAGAGATAGAACTCATTACAACTGACATAAAGTCCAAAGGATGATAAAAATGCATCAATAGAACTACAAATGTACTTCAGCCCTGCATTAAAACAGTAATTTCCAGCCCTCAAACTTGACTCAAAAATGTATACAAACTCATGGGAAAGTCTCTCATTACAATCTCAACCAATGCCCTATTGTTTCGGGAGCATTGTCTACACAAGGAAGTGATTAGATTTCAAGAAACCCCTTCAAATGAATGAGTTTTAATGGATGCCCTGTTTATGATAGTTTTGGAAGAGCCTATTTAGCCCATACATTGGCAAAAATCACCTCTTAACTTGCCCCAAAGTCACTCAAGTACTTGGGCACAAGAAGGGCTTCAATGGTACATGAATATGGTAAGAGAATGAAAGCAGAAGCTCATAAGAGCAGGCTGAATACTTTATCTCTATTTTTCCCTTTCATGGACTGTCATACAACTCATTTCCACGTTACCCGATGGGGCAAAAGGACTCTTAGTATCTTCTCTTGATCTTCATTTTGCTTTGTGTTCGCATGCTTTGGAGCATTCACCATAGTCTTCAACTCTCCCTCCATCTTCCACAGGTGTGCAGGCCGAAAAATGCGGGCTGGACTCCTCTCCTTCTTCCACACAAAAAAGAGTTCATATAGATCATATACAATTCATATAAGTCCTTTGCAACTATTACTCCATGTCACTTGTGGACCTAGTCAACTTTGGAGTGCTCTTGACAAAAGTTGGATCTTCCAAGCTAATGAACTTCATAAACCAATGTGACATAACCTGTAAACTATTAATTACCACCTGTTGATCAAGTTGAAGGTCCTCATATACACTATCATTACCATTTTTCTTGATACAAACTGAAAATTGCATGTCAAGTTACAAAGGAACTTATGAGATTAAATGACATCTACGACAAATGTAAGGGAATAATGATTGAATTATGTATGAAAGTTTCTTATATAGATCCTAATGAAGTTCTTCTGCAAACATAAGAACTCCATGTTTTATGCCATGAACAGAAAACCCTTTGACAACGTTTAAGATGTTTTGACTTGACTATTACTCTAGGAGAGAGTGGATAGCCCTACTCTTTGCAATTTTTCCTATGTTAGACATTAAATTAGCTATAATACTATATTAGAGAATTTGGGAATCTCCCAAGTCCCACTTTCAAATAAGGGGTAAAGATTTGGCCATGTGGCTAAATCTTAACCCATGCTTCTTAAAAGTGAAACTTGGAAAGACAACCTTTATAGGAATCAAGGTAGACTCCACTTTCAAGTAAGGGGTCAAGATTTGATCATGTGGCCAAATATTAACTATATTGGGAATTCCCAAATTATATGAGAATTTCCAAATTCCCTAATATAGTGTTATGTGATTTTGGACTATTTTGTTGTCATTTACAACAACCTATTTGTCTTGGGCAATGCTCTTATTTCTTACATTATGGCTAGTGGATCAAATGGCAGTGCTATCTTTAACATTGACAAACTGGATGGCACTAATTATAGCTATTGGAAGGCACAGATATGGCAAGTCTTGGTGCAAAAATTGCAAATGATAGTGCTTTTATTTATTGCATTATGGCTAGTGGATCAAATGATAGTGCTATCTTTAACATTGACAAACTAGATGGCACTAATTATAGCTATTGGAAGGCAAGGATATGGTAATTCTTGGTGCAAAAATTGTAGACTAAGCCATTAAAGACATGAGGTTGTAAAGGCTAAATGCTTTGATGCATAGGATTGGGCTTAACTGGATGAGTTATGTGAATCTACAATCATTTTTTAACTCTGTAAGAAAGTGTTCTATAATGTTGTCTCTAAAGGGTATATCACCTGGGAGTTAGGGATAAGATTCATAATGTCTATGACGAGCATAGCCCTACCTCTCAAATGTATTGGCTAAAGCAATTCATGACCTTCGTATTATGAAGGAGGGGACTTCCATGTCTACCCACTTAAATGAGTTTCATTCTATTTTCAAACACTTGTCTCCATAGGGGTCTGACTTTAGGGATAATCTTCCACCATTGTTCTTGCTGGTTACATTGCCTAATCATGCGACACATTCCATACTTCTATGTGTGCAAATATCCCTATAGATGGGCTGAAATTGTAGGACATAGAGGGTGTTATTGAATGAAGAGGCTAATAGAAAGAATGTTGATACATCTTGTAGTTCTCATGCTTTGACAATCAGAGGAAATAATGGTAAGAGGAGTAATGACTGCCATGGGAGAGACACTCAGCTATCTTGTTCTTAGTCGCATGGATAGTCTCAAAGCAAGTCCCGTGACCATAGGTCTACATTAACTTGACATTATTGTGGAGAGAAGTGTAATATTTGGCCAAAGTGCCATAAAATGTGTGATGACAAGCACAAGGAAAAGGCAAAGGAAAAATTGGATGAAAAGAATGATGATCACATTATTGTCCCAAGCCAGTCTAGCATCAAGATTGTAGCTTCTTCTCTTAATATTTCACAGTTGACTAATGCCTCATCCACCTATGCTGAGTATTGGCTGATTGATTCAGGGGCTTCATTTTATGTTATCCCTCATCAGACTAGTTTCACTCCTATTGCAGCATGACAGGATCTATCAGATTGGGTAATGACTTGACATTGGATATTGTTGGTATTGGAGATGTCCAACTGTAGTTTGCTTTTAGCAGTATGTTTACTTTGCATAATGTATGCTATATTCCGACTTTGACCAAAATCCCACTCTCTACTGGATAGTCAGATGATGCATGCTATTTTGTATCTTTTAGTGATTCCTCATGGAAGATTACCCATGGGAATCCTGGCATGAGTGCCAAGTCTAGCACTTTTTATCCCTTATATTTGGGCTATTGACCATGTTTTGGTAGTGGTTGTAGTATCACATGTATCATTATAGCATCATCACCTTGTGAACATATCATTAAAGGGAATAAAAATGGTTACCCATTTGCAATATCTTTTGTCCCTTGACTATAAATGTTTTGATTCTTGTGATCATTATCTTTATAGCAAGCAGATATGTAGTTTTCATAAGAAGTCTGGTATTACACATGGGTGAGCCTCTGGCTCTAGTTCATTTTGATGTTTGTGGACCTATGCCCTTCAAGTTTTTAGGTAGTGTGAAGTACTTCATTACTTTCTTGATGAGGTATAAGGTGAAATGCCTATGATTTGACAATGGGGATGAGTATGTATCTAAAACATTTCAGCAGTTTTGTGATGAAAGGGGTATTAAGCGTGAGTTAGCTGCCCCGTATATCCCACCCTAGAATGGTATGGCTAAGCACATGAACATAACAATTCGGGAGTGAGTCTATAGTATGCATAGCCAAGAAGGATTACCACATAACTTTTGGGTTGAGGCAATTACTACTATCGTATATTTGATTAATCAAACCCCATGTGTTGCTCTTGATTATCAGATTGCTTCCTGATGAGGTATGGTATGGAAAACCTCCATCATATGATCATTTACATATCTTGGTTGTGATGCTTTATGCCATGTTTCCAAGGACAAGTGCAATAAGTTGGATCCTAATTCCATGAAATGTATCTTTCTTGATTATGGAAATGCAGGTGAGATGGGCTATCACTTATGGAATCCACAAGCTTAAAAGAGCATTCATAGCCATTACATTGTTTCCATGGGGAGAAAATGCATAAGCCGTCAGAGAAGGTCGTTGAGGTACACATTGTGATATTTTAGGAGGAGCCTTCTATTACTGTACTACTAGCTAGACAACATGCATCAATTGATGCTACAATAGCCCATGACCATGATGTTAGATAGGATATATAGGCTCCATAGCCTATTTTGAGAGGGTCTACTAGAGATAGACATTAGCTAATCAGTTTGCACGCTCCATGGATTATGTTATGGTAACATATGATAGTGAGCCTCTTACCTATGATAAGGCTATGCACAGAGGTGATAGTCACTCTTGGGATAGGGCTATGCAAGTAGAGTATGATTGATTGCAAAAACATCATATGTGGGATATGGTTCCTTTGTCTAGTGGAAAGTGTGCTTGCCATACAAGTGGGTATACAAGTTGAAGAGTACCCCTAGATGCCCACACTATCCTATAAGGCTAGATTGGTTACTAAGGATTTTAACCAGGATCATGGTGTTGACTTCGATGAAGTCCTCTTGTGTAGTCAAGATGACTACCCTATGCTTGGTTTTGGATTTGGTTGCACAACTAGATCTAGACCTCTATCAGATGGATGTCAAGACAACTTTCTTACATGGGAAATTGCATGATGAGATTTATATGCATAGTAGCCTAAGGGCTTTGAGGAAAAAGATAGAAAATACCCAGTGTGCAAGTTAAGAAAGAGCCTTTATGGTCTTAAGCAGACACATAGGGAATTGTATCACAAGTTTGATATTTTTGTACATTCATAGGGATATACCCGCAGTGATATGGATCTGTGTTTATACACGAAGAAGGCCTGTGATGGCAACCTTATGATTTTGGTACTCTATATGGATGATATGTTGAATGCTAGGAGTGATTATGATGAGTTGGATACCTTGAAAAGTTAGCTTAATAAGAGCTTTGAGATGAAGGATATGGGGCATGCCTCACATATTCTTGGGATGCGTATCACTCTAAGGGGATCCTTTACTTGTCATAGGAGTACATCCAAAAAGTCATTGAGCAATTTTATATATAGGATGTTAAGGATATTGGATATCCTTTACCTTCTCATTTGAAGGTTAGTTAAGGCAATTATCTATAGTTTGATGTGTAGAAGGCCAAGATGGCCAAGTTCCATTATGCATCTACAATGGGCAGTTTGGTGTATGCCATGATAGCCACTCATCCTAACATAGCATTTGTAGTGGGAGTTGCAGGATGCTATATGGCTACATCTGGCAAGCAGCACTGGGATGCCATGAAGGATATCATGAGATACCTTAAAGGCACTGTAGATATGTGCATATATTAGGCTAGAGAGGATATATGAGTCGTGGGATAGACTAACTCTTATTATGTAGTAGGACATGCAGACATCTGGCTATGTCTTCAGCTTTGTTGGAGGTGCTATTTCTTGTATGTCCAGGGTACAAAAATGCATAGCCCTATCTACTACAAAGGCAAAGTATGTTGCATCCATTGAGGCTTGTAAAAAGGCTCTCTAGTTAGGCCATCTAGTCATACACCTTAGTATTACTGATGTGGTGCCTACACTACATTCACATTCTATGAGTGCTATTTAGTTGGCTAAGAATATGGTCTTGTATGCAAAGATAAAGCACATTGAGGTGCATTAATACTTTATCAAATATGTTATTGAGGAGAAGTCCATTGAGTTTGTAAGATCTCAACTAACCAAAATCCTATTGATCTGCTCATCGAAAGTCTCTTTGCAGAGTGTTTTTCCTTCCTTAGGAAGCTGATGGGCATTGGATGAGATGATTTATTTTCTCATCCTATTGCACTTTATGTACATTTGCACTCTCTCACTTTTTTATCGTTCTCTTCTCACTAGGGGCACATTAGCCTTTAAGTGGGAGGTTATTGGGGGTAAAGGCACCTATACCTATGTCACCCGTGTATTCATTACACTAACAGTACCCACACATTTGTATACTACAGGGTGGTGGGCACCCATCATTGTCACTTCACTCTTTATTCTTTTAGTAATTAATAGAATAAGAGAGGCCACTCACACATTGTGACTATTAGAGTTTCCACATCTTGAGTCTCTCTCTCTTGCTCTCTTACTCCATCTTCCATAGCTCACACCCCTTGTGCTTCCACTTGGCTTGTGCTCTCACTCGGGCTTCTTCCTTTAGTGTCTGGACATCCCCCTTAGCTTCTTTTAGCTTTCATCTACTTGTCTCAAGAAATGGATGCTCTAATACAAGTATATTTCTTGCTATCATGACCCATCCAAGCTGCCATCTTGCTTGGCTTGTGCAAAGATGGTGGTGATGCAAGATCCTTCAATGACAATAGCAATGATCATGACTTGAAAAATATTAGTGATAGAGATAAGACTCTTGAAGTAGCTAGAAGCAATAACAATAGTAACATGAAAATAACAAGAGAAGGAGGGCATTGAATGCTAAAACGAGATCCACAATATAGCCTTGGAGATGCTATGATGCCTATTGAAAGAACTCAAATATAGTACAAAATGCATTGCCTAATCTAGAAGGATTACAAAATGTCAAGGTTACAGAATGTGAGAGAGAGGTGCTCTCAGTAAATGCTAATTTTAAGAAAATGGAGGATGTACTGGTTCAAACCTATGTGTAGGAAGCAATGCCTAGGGAAAATGGGTCTCAGAGATATGTACCATAATACATGAAGACCAAGATTGCATAAAGTCAAGCATGGAAACTACAATCTGTGCTTTGGTGGAGACTATGGCAAGCATTCCATGGACCCTTGCCCATCACCCTTACTTGAGAAATACTACCATAGAACTATCCTTAAGTACAATTTCAGTGTTTATGAGCTCTACATTATTTGGATTTTGAATTAGGTGAGTGCTACATGATGAGGAGGGATCTTGGAAATACACAAACTAAAGTTTGGTTCTGTATAGTAGCATTCTTCGTGGTGAGGTATGAAATGTTTTAATTCCTTTTCCAAGATGCATAGACACTTCTTCATGATATCTGTGGGAGCTTTCGCTCAACCGCCAAGACCCTCGGACCGCTTATTGTTTCAAGCGTTCCAAGCCGAGCACTAATGGCTACCTCTCACATAGCCGACGCGCCATCCATATCTACGGGTGTAGTGAGCTTACCTCCATGCCGTTCGAGTTACCTCCTCTCCCGCGCACTCCGGTAGCTCCATGATCCAAGTGCAAGCTTCAAGCAAGCTCCATCCTCAAGCTCCACGCTCCAAGCTCCATTGCCACGAGCAAGACAAGAGAAGAGAAGAGAAGAGAATAAGAGAGGAGAAGATGGAGAGCTTCTCCTCCTCGGTCCCTCACCCTCACACACTCACTCCCTCACACTCTCACACTCCCTCTCTCAAGCACAAGCTCAAGCAAGCAAGAAGAAGAAGAAGAAGAAGAAGAAGAAGAGGAGAGCTACTTTTGGCCACACACAAGAATGAGCTTCTCATTCACTTTTCAACTTTATATACAAAACCCTAAATCCCTTTTGGGCGGTCATCCCCTTTTTACATGGCCGGCCATAGCCTAGGCCCTTTTTCCCATTTGTCCTTCTATCTTCCTAGCTTCCTTTCCACCGCCCGTCTACATTTACAAATTGCACGGGTGAGAGCCCGGCGCTCTTTTACAAGATTTCAGGGTGCGCGTTTTTATTTTAAAACGCGCCTTTCCCCTTTTGCCTTTGCCTTGGAATTTTAAGGTTGCCCTTGCGCTTTTGGCCTTTTCTCCTTTTCTTTCTTCAGTCCGGCTACCTTTTTCCGCCTTTGCCCTGCGTCTTTTCCACTTCTTTTTGCTTTCTTCATGTTGGGGTTAACAATATCATAACATATTTACATATTAATGATGTAAACATTGATGGCTTAAGTAATGGAGAAGTGTTTAGCATGGACTATATCTTATATAAGGACTCAAATTCATGCTATGTGGTTTTTGCTATAATTTGACCCACCACTACCAAAATAATAGATTGATGAAGATATAACAGTAGCAATTAATTATACTAGGTAGTGATTATTTTGAACCAACATACAACTGTATTAATTAGCACAATCTATGAAACTAGGTGATGATCATCCTAGTTGGCTCTTCTTGGTTAGGGCAAGGAATATACTTTAACAAGATATAGAGATATGGTTAGAATATGAGGTCAAATGAAGAGATCCTTAAAATTACTCCTAATCCTTGTTTTTCTAGAAAATAAGGCTCTTTTGTACACCATAGCAAGCTCTTTTGTATATCATTGGTATTTTTTTATGTACTTATAAGTTTCCAAGGCATTCCTTTGCCAAAGAATTGTAAGATGTCAGTTAGATCATTGTGATCTTGATTGTTGTATGTGAATTAATGCAGGGATAGGTTACACATGGTAAGTAAATGTTTGGGTAGCTAGACAACACAAAGCAAAGATGTCCATGATACATGAAACATCTAGTGGGTTTCAAAGTGAATTCTAGGCAATTGATTCAAATTTTCATCTATTACCAATTTTGAGATGCCTTCAAAGATCTCTATAGACTTAGTTTGTGGGATTGTCAAAGGGCATAAGTTTCTTGAATGAATGTATTTATAGGTTCCTTGAAAGGGGTGATAAAATTTTAGGCATTCATATGCTATCCAAATTGCAAGTGGTCTCAAAGGCTTTACTTATCACTATAGAATTCTCTAATGGGATCATGAAGTTCAGTGGAGTTGAAGGTGAGGTAACAAAAGAGGAGCTCCTCCATATCTGTTGATTCTTCTAAGTCCTTCTCCATGATCATCTCATAGATAGAGTCTTGAAGATCTTGGTAAGGATTGAATGACAGCTTGGTAGCTACAATGTTGTCTCCAGCCAGGCTTTGAACATCATAGGAGAGATGGATAGAGCATCCCCTTTCATGATCTTCCTCCAACATGAGGGGATCTACCTTATTCACATCATGATCAGGGTTGATGTATCCTTTATTTTATTGATCTCTTCCTTTGGCCTGGCATGACCCTATGTTACACCCTTGAAACACCAAGATAAAAAAGTCAAAAAATCAGAAATGGAAGACAATCCCAAGGAGGTGAGAGGAAAATGGAGGAGAAAGGCACACTCAGAAAAGAATTTGGAGACATGAAGTGCACGAAAAAGTCTCGAATGTAAAAGGAAGCACACAATAATAAGTGCACCATTATATGCTAGCAAGAGAGACACTAGGTGCATTGCAATTCATTTTGTAAAAGAGTGTCAAGCTCTCTCCTATGCAAATTATAAAGAATGAGAGGTAGAGATGAGTCCTGCACTAATATGAAGGAGAAAAAAAGAGAGTAGAGCAAGGACCAAAAAGGGGATGGCCACCCAAGGAGGGGATAAGGGCATGTATAAAAGTCAAGAAATGAAAAAAGAAACTCATTCTTGTGTGTGGCCAAACTTGCTCTCTTCTTGGTTCTTGCTCTTGCTTCCTTCTTGTACATGAGAGAGGGAGAGAGTGTGTGCGAGGGGAGTGAGGGACTATGGAGAAGCTCTTCTTCTCCTCTCTTCATCTTCTTCTCTTCCCCTTTCTTGCACATGGGGGCTATGGAGGTCAAAACTAGGGGGAGCTTGGAGATGGAGCTTGCTTGAGAGTGTATCTTGAATCTTTGAATCCTAGGCCAAATGGAGAAATATTTCCATACATGGAAAGGGGAGGTACAATGCCCCCACACCCAGTTTCTAACCACGTTACTATGTGTATTATAGCATAATTCCCACAATATATAGTGAATGGTTGAATATTAGAGGCTCAAAATCAATGCTCCTAGTTGAGTACCAATGCCAAGGAGGGAGGCAAGAAATTCCCACTAATTGTCCAAGTGCCATAAGAGCTAGAAGGGGGGTGCCAATGTCTATAGTAGGTTAGGGAAGGCCAAGTCTGAAGCATGCACAAATCATGCCAACTAGTTTAAGGGTATTGCTATTATTGTTTCCCACTCTAGAGAGTTTACTGAAGCTCAATGAAGTCTATTCAATGTCAAGAGAAAGACTCAATAGGCCTTGACAAGTGCTAGAAATGAGAAACATCAATGCATACCATATAGGAAAGAAACCATGGCCTCCCTGAAATGAACTGCTCAAGCTTTCAAATCTAGGTTGAGACAATGTCATGTGAAGATCCTCAATCTCAGATGCCCAAGTGAGAGCACAAGAAAGCGGAAGCACTAGAGGAAATGAGAGCACAAGCAAGTGAGAGCACAAGCAAGCGAAAGCACTAGAGGTGTGAGTTATGGTAGATGGAGCAAGAGAGCAAGAGATAGAGAGACTTAAGATATGGGAACTCCAATAGTCACAATCTGTGACCGGCCTCCCTTATTCTATCAGTCAATTGAAATGATAAATAATGAAGTGACAATGATGGCCACCCACCACTTGTAGTGTACATGTATGTGGGTACTATCAGTGTAGAGAATACACAGGTAGTGTAGGCATAGGGGCCTTTACCCCCAACACATAGACCTAAAGATATGGACATCAATTTAGGCACATTGTCCTTTCCATTATTGCGCACTATCACATGAAGATGTCTAAAGAAGTTGCCAAGTAAGGGTCATGCAATGGGCTGATATATGGACCCTTGTTAGGGGAGCTAATGGACATGCAATAGGCCAAATAAAAAATTGACTTGAATAGTGCAAACATGAGATTGTTGGGAGAGGTAGTGGAGCTCAAGGTTGACTACTAGCCTACCTCTAGAGTGGCAACAACCTGCCACCCCCTTGCACTCGTTAGTGAATTTTAGAGGTAAACAAGAGCAAGTTGCCAAAAGTACAAAGGATTTCGTTATGAAGGTAGCAATAAAATGGAGGTCTCAAGGACTTGATTGAGGACTTTGAAGTACAATATAAAAATAGTGTGGTTGAGTACCCCCTCTCCCAATATGAACTTACTTATATGGAAAGTCACTATCAAAAAGATCAATACCAAAGATAAAGAAGGAAAATTAACATGAGTTTCCCCACAATGATATATGTGCTTTCAAAAGAAGGAACCATCAGGAGCTTGTGGGGAGAATAGAAATAGGGCAATTGTTGTTAAAGAATCTAGGCTTAAATTTGAGTTAATATTTGATGTTATGATAGAGAGATTTTGGTTTGTTTACAAGCACTTAAGAAGAAAGATCATGGTTTTGAACTTAGCCATAAGTGACTGAAGAGAGTTTATGCCTAACCATATGGGTGATGGGTTCCATGTGTGCCAACTTGATGATGCCCACTGTGATTGATAGATAGTGCAACTACTAGTCGGTATGTGAACATAGGGGAGAGGATCCTCTCGTTGATCATGGTCCTTCTATGTTGTGTATTGATATGCATGATCCACTTGATTGAAAGAAGACATTAGTAGGTTGGATACTACTTATAGCATTGTAGGTCAAAACATAGGGATACTTGTGCTTAGATCCACTAGGTGAAGGGTTGTTCCATGATGGCACTACTTGGCTACTAACTCTAGGCACTCAACCGCTTATATTTTCCCTCAACCACACATTGGCTTATCACTCAACCACATGAGTTTCACCAATGACCACTCGGCCATTTTCTCCGCACTTAATCACATGCTTTTCTTCCCACTCAGCTAGTTAACTTGCACTTGGCTATATCCAACAGTCAAACACTTAGTTGAGTGACCACACAGTGTGTACTTGACCACTATGTGGTCCCACCCTAGAAGTCATACTTCACCACAAACCTCTAGAATCCCCTTGTTCACACCCCACTTGAAGCTACTCATGCACATATAGGGTAACACCTCTACACACACACACAAGGATGGGTTCATGTGCACACACTAGAATGAACACACTCTTCCATGTAAGAAAAATAGGCTACACTAGTATGTGGAAAATTAGAGTGGAAGCATGTGAGTGTGCACAAGAGGGAGAGAGAGAGCTCAAGTATAAGAAGAAGATCTTGCTTAGTAAGTTGTTCAAAGGTACAACTGGTAACTCTCCTCTACTGTGAGAGTGACCTTTAGGCAGTTTATATAGCCTTTGGAGAAGTAAGGGTTAGGGTTTCCCCTTGTTCCCCTATCCTCCAATTCATTTACACCTAGCTATCCTTATCCCCTCCAATATAAGGAGAGTTTACATGCTTACATTCTCAACACCCATTGGATAAATCATGATAGGATGCACCCCCTTAATCCACAATTGAGATGCATTTATAAATCAGGCTACAAAAGATGGTTATAGGTAGAGAGTTTACAAGACTCAAAAGAGTCGATCATCTGTGGATTGGAAGGAAAAATTGGCCTCCAATTCCTTAGGCACTTCTAGAACACTGGGACACTTACTGGTGTCTTTTTGCATTTATTGCACTTCATTTTCTCAGGATACTTCTTCCAGCAATTACTTACAATATGCCCTTTTATATGACAAAAGAAGCACTTTGTAGGAGATGTATGGACTAACACTTGCTCACGAGAAGTAAGTGCTGAAGTGCCTTCGTTATGGTTCCTCTTCTCTTCATCCAGGCATGACTAGATAGTACTTGCCAAAATTGGGTTTGGGATATTAGTAAGGGTAGTAATGAGGGTTGGAAAGACCTTCTTTACTGACTTCAAAAGGATGGCAATGGCATCTTCATCATGAATTGGTGCTTGAACGGAAGCCAGCTGTGCCATGAGCCCCTTCATATGTGAAATAAACTTACTTAGATCTTCTCCCTGTTTATACTCCAAGCTAAAAAACTCAATCTTTAGAAAAATCTTGGTGTTCTTCCCTATAGCGCCATAGAGCCTTTCAAGATCATCCCACTTCTCCTTGACACCTACATCTCCATAGCCAAGGAAAATGCATTTTACACTTATTTGTCCTTGGGCACATGGCACAAGACCTCATATCCAAAGATACACAAATGAGCTTATGAGGGAGTGGAGAGTTGGTCAATATGATAAATTAAAGATTCATCCAAATGAAGCATGATGATGGTCTGAGCTCTTTCATCATCTTCTACATCAAGGGGATTTGATGGGTCAATAACTTTGGTCCCTTTTATGAAGGGCCAGTAGCCTCGTTCCATCATTTTATATTTTACTAGGACTTGCCAGGGATGGAAATATTTTCCATTAAACTTGTGGAATCAAGGCCTTACATCTGCATAGGCCATGGCCATTATAGGAAGGTCTTACCTATTGCCTTAGGCAATGGTAGTGTCTAGTCCTTTATAGGTGGCCAAGTATGAACCAAATAACAGAATTGATAGCCCTACAAATGATAACCAATTTTAAAGCTCTATGGATGAAAAAGGTTGGAAATCAAACATATGTAATATCTCAAGGTAAGATTTTGGCGGTCTCATCCTTCGAACAACCCTTGATTTAGGTTTCACTATTTTCCTAGGTTTCAATGAAGTGAACTTTGACTGGACTAATGTCACTAAATTCCTTTTCAGTGCTTAGAAGCACTCATCTCAAGATTGAGATGTTTAGATATTTACCTAGTCAAGCTTGGTGAGATGCTTGACTCACTACTGATGTTGAGAGCATGCTTCTTGGTGAACTTATGATGTCTCCCGAGTGTTGGAGCTACTCATAGATCAGGAACACACTTCAGAGCATATGCTTCAGTTATTAGAATCACTGTTAATGATTCCAAATTGAAGAAAGTGAAAAATAGGAAGCTTGAAGCTTCTTGGCTATGGCTGCCAGAAACCCACAGTTAGGGTTTTGCTCACAGGAGCCAGTAGAGGAGGAATTAGTGC
This sequence comes from Lygodium microphyllum, assembly GCF_053477565.2. Taxonomy (NCBI): domain Eukaryota; kingdom Viridiplantae; phylum Streptophyta; class Polypodiopsida; order Schizaeales; family Lygodiaceae; genus Lygodium; species Lygodium microphyllum. The sequence goes on from NC_141147.1 coordinate 41,012,110, forward strand.
AAGCCCTCTTAGGTGAAGACAATCCACTATAGGGGCTACAATAGCCCTATGATAGCTGGGAGGATTGCACCATCTACAGGTCATGCCAAGCTCTGGGACTTCACACTATCAAAACTACACTAATTTCTGTGTTTGCTGCAATGATGCCCTCCACATCACCTAATCCCCACCTTTGATGTGCTATGCTAAATTGCCCTGAGTTAGGAAGAAGATCTTCAAAAGGAATTAGGAGCTGAAATGGTCTCCTTTGCTCTCCCTAGGTCCTCCAACAAAGGTGGGTCAAGCTGGCTATGGTGGAAAGGAAGGTATATGAGAAGGCAAAAGTTCTTCTTGTGCACTTAGGTGTGTAAAGAGGCTGAGGGAAGCTTAAGGATCAGACATGGCTCTAATACCATGTGGAAAATCAAAGTGGAAGCATGAGAGTGTGCACAAGAGGGAGAGAGAGAGCTCAAGTATAAGAAGAAGATCTTGCTTAGTAAGTTGTTCAAAGATACAACTAGTACAGTCTCCTCTACTGTGAGAGTGACCTTTAGGTAGTTTATATAGCCTCTGGAGAAGTTAGGGTTAGGGTTTCCCCTTGTTCCCCTGTCCTCCAATTCATTTACACCTAGCTACCCTTATCCCCTCCAGTATAAGGAGAGTTCACATGCTTACATTCTCAACATAGTATACCCTTAGGAAGCACCATGCTCATCATAGGATGCACTCATGCACAATCCATGCACTCAATCATACCCTTGCACAAAGGTACAATTGTATGCACAAAATACATTTTCACTCTTGCATGTACTTACAATGCTACAATTGTCCACACGCTTAGCAATACCTAGCACACTTAAAGAAGACACTCTTGTTTAGGAGACACTCAATCACGTATTGCACTCCATGCACATAGAAAAGCACACAATAGACTTTACACACTTAGAAGCCACAATACATAGTAATAGAATCCTCTAGGCATAGTTTAGCATGGTAAGATTGACCCTCAAGCTTAGATTATTAGGACATTCAACTAGATAAGTAACCAAATCATGCTAGAACAAATTAGTCATATAGAATAACCAACACAAACACTAGCGCTCATTCACATAGGTTCATAGGCACACACTTGTGCACACACTATAGTATAAGGCCACACCACTAGTCCACACACACAGTAGTGACACAAACCCTTAGTACTTCGGTATATACACACACCTTAGCATTAGGGCGCGGACCTAGCATAGTCTTCCTTACACAAAATTCACTAGAACACCTTCAAGTTAGGGAAACCAACCTTGTATTCTTGCATAGGTCACACACTTGACCTTGTATTCTTGCATAGGTCCCTACGTCATGGAAGCCACATAGTATACTTCAAGTCATCTATACCATAGAAGAGTACTTTAGATGTTCAATGTTTGGTTAGTATAGTTCATTTAAAACCACCCTTATTAGGAGAATAAATCCTTTGCCTTAGGAAACATTTTATGAATTCTTGCCATAGGTGCATGAACCTGTACAAACCTTTTTGCCTTACATTGTAAGCAAGCTAACATGATACGAAAAGGTCATCTTGGGCATTACTAGTTAGCAGTGCTTTCTCACATATGAGACATTGACTTTATACAACATAGGTTGGATGTATTGTTCCCTCCATAAACTTAGGTTACAAGACACCATATTTTAGTTACATGAGGTTTGCTTGAGGGTAGTGGATGTGCTCTCATGTCCTTCCTCTCATAGGTTCTCTCTCTCTCTCTCTCTCTCTCTCTCTATATATATATATATATATATATATATATATATATATATATATATATATATAGCTAGCATATACAAGTTTGGCAAGCAAGTCTCTACTCTCTCCCACTTCTCCCCTCCCTTGTGTGTGTGTGTGTGTGTGTGTGTGTGTGTGTGTGTGTGTGTGTGTGTGTGTGTGTGTGTGTGTGTGTGTGTGTGTGTGTGTGTGTGTGTGTGTGTGTGTGTGTGTGTGTGTGTGTGTGTGTGTGTGTGTGTGTGTGTGTGTGTGTGTGTGTGTGTGTGTGTGTGTGTGTGTGTGTGTGTGTGTGTGTGTGTGTGTGTGTGTGTGTGTGTGTGTGTGTGTGTGTGTGTGTGTGTGTGTCCCCCAAGTCAACATAGAGGTCCAACATGTCTATACTCTTTCTCACTCTCTCCCTACCTCTTTTGCACACACACACACACATTCTCTCTCTCTCTCTCTCTCTCTCTCTCTCTCTCTCTCTCTCTCTCTCTCTCTCTCTCTCTCTCTCTCTCTCTCTCTCTCTCTCTCTCTTCCTGCCACACTCTACCTCTGTGCTCTCTAGATTCGTTCATTACCAGTGCTAGATTTCAACCCACAAGAGCTTACTCTTGCTATCATTAGGAGCTATGAGAGAGACAGATAGAGGAAAAACAATGCGAGAAGCACAAATGACAACATAGCAAGGGTGGAGTGCCCTTGATGACACAAGGAAGGGGAAAATTACTTCAAACATTACGAGAGTTTTCAAGAATAAGAGTGAAGCCCACCAACCGACACAAGTGAAATGGAAAATCTGGAACCTAGCTACTTGGCATCCCATGTTGCAAACCATTAGCAATCGTGCATGATTGTTCCAAGCCAAGTTCTAACGAGGAGTTGTTTTTTAGAAAATTAACATTGTCTATGAAGTTGAATTCAAAAGATAGCATGTTGATTGGTAAAATTTCCATGGGCCTTAAAGTTAGTTGTTGTACTTTGTATAGGGAAAAATCATGGCTAAATTTTGATGATGATGGTGGACTCTTAAAGTTAATCGTTGTACTTTGTACAGGGAAAAATCATGGCTAAACTTTGATGATGATGGTGGACTCTTCTCATTGGTTGCAGGTCACAAGAAACAATGTGAAAGCCTAATCACACATGAAATGAAAGAATCAATATACAAAATTTGGAGAGGTGAGATACATGTATCCCCCAATAACAAGGATGTTTTTAGGAAGAGAATCAAGGAGAATAAGTTTTTTGTAGCACCCTATGCATCTCTTAGATGAACCTTAGGTGAGCAATCTAACTCTATACCATTACTAGATCCTCGATAGGTTGTACTTGCATTTCAAGTCTGTACTTTTGTAGTTTCTCCTTATTCTCCTATTCAATAAGTACTTTTTCCCTCTCTCTAGTACCCTTCCTAGCATAGAGGTAGTGATATTTAATTGAATACACTATCTAAATGTCATATTGGAAATGTTGGTTGGTGTACTAGATATGTTACATAACATTAGATATATGTTATAGCTACCATGCTAGATATTTTTGTTAGTCTACTAGAAATGCTAGTTAGCAAAGTTGATAGCTAGTTAGGATACTAGACATGCTAGCTAGTAAATTAGATATGCTAGTGATCACATTGAATATGCTAGTTGTCATTGACAACAAGTTGATGTTTTTAGATAAGAGATACAAAATTTTGGAATAACTTAGGCAAGTTTTTGAAATTAAAATAAAGGACTAGCACTTTCATGGATATGAAACATACAATGATGGGATAAATGTAGCAAATTCCTTTAAAAAGTAATAAATGATAATTAACTTTATTGTAAATAAGAGATGCTACGTGAAAGGGAAATTACTTTGCTAAAAGAATTGTAAGGGGTACTATTGTGGGATGCCTTTGAACCAACCTTAATACATAATTTCGAGGGGGAGAGAGAGAGAGAGAGAGAGAGAGAGAGAGAGAGAGAGAGAGAGAGAGAGAGAGAGAGAGAGAGAGAGAGAGAGAGAGAGAGAGAGAGAGAGATAATATAACTTGATGGCAACTAGATATGCTAGTTGGCATGCTAGACGTGAGGTGCAGACCTGGAGGAGTCCTCTTAGTAATCGACCGAAATTCATATCCATTCACATCACCATTCAGTCTCCCCATGGGAAACCTATGACTTAGTTGAACATGGGAATCTTAGTTCTACATCACAGGGGAAGCGTGGACAAGTCACCCCTAACAGCAATCTAATGCCCACCTAAGAAAGAACACTTTGTAATCAATCAAAGGCAAGAGTGAGGTTAACACCACACTTGGTTCAAAGAGAGTGAGAGACGGGGGACAGTGTAACTCGATCCCCCTACCCATAAGGTATAATCTCAACTCCGGCCCCCCTAAAATAGTGTTGAACCTAGTAACTAATCCTACCAATATTGGGAGGGTCACGATTTAATTAGCTCTATCTAGTGTTGGAAAGTTACTCGACTTATCGGGTCCACCCAGCAATAGGCATTCGATAGTTGGGATGGAAGCCTCCCACTTTCCTCGATTGGGTTTGCTTTAGTTTTCTAATTAGCAAAGCATACTACCACACTATTTGGACATATGAAAAACAGCTTCCTTTTATTACTCAGTTAAACTGGGTTCGTTAAACTCAATATTTAGCACATAACAAATAATTCAAAAATTAGATACTTTATTTCATAATAACAAATAGAACCATTACTCTGCAGAGTGGTACAAAGTCGTCTTTCCGCAAAAAGACATTGGCCAGCTTAGGATAGGACCTTCTAATCCCTTGGGATTGGGCTATATGTGAATGCACTCCATTCGTGATCAACAGGGAATTTACTGGCTTAGAGCCCCTCTAAGCTTCTTTGAGCCTCAGGAGCCGTCCTACATAGCAAGGGCACTTATCACTTGGCCCTTTGCCCTCTCAGGTGCTCGAGTAATCAAAAACCAAAAACACCTAGCTCCCTCAGGAGCATAGGACCCCCACTCGCAAGTGAGTTTTTCCACACTCTACAGAGTGCTAGGGAGCATTGGGTTGGGGATCCCAGCATCCCGAACCACCACAATCCACAACTTGTCCAATTGTTACAAGCATGGAATCATAGGAGATATAATTCATCATTCACAAATCCAAAAGCAGTCATAACCATAAAACATTTTTAACACACTTGTCAATGTATGCGATGCATAGAATCTATCCCCCTCATCAATTCATGTGTTCTTTCCTAAAAAGTAATTGATAATACTAACATGTTTTTGTAAGTTTAAGTGCATTCTAACTAATCATAATCTATGTAACAGACTTATCCTATGGGCTTTTCTAACATTACTAACTTATCCCTCACTTTATCGTAAGATGCAAAAAAGCAATAACATAAAATAGAAAAATTAGGAAGTTGTAGAGTTAATAGCTTAAAAGTAATCCTTTTTTAATGTGCTAAACCTGATTATCTCTGTTCGGCCATCCATTGTGATTACGGGTTGTGACCGCAACCTCGGTTTGTTATGGAATAATCGGTCCTTCGGGTTGAATGGATTTGGGGGTAACTTTCACTTGCGCTTTAGCAACGACTACTTCCTTGCATTGGGGAGCTCTTCGAGCATGACCTCGCTCAACATCTCGATGTCTCTTGGGAGCCATGGAAGAAGCTTGATGGATTTGAGTAGTGCTTCCGCGTAGGTATGGAGAGAGAGGCTGGTTGTTTGCAGTAGAGCTTCCTCACGTGAACAGCAGAGAGACTTTTGCATGGGTTGTTGTTCTGACATGACACTCTACCCCTGTTTATATAGTAATCAGGGGGGAGGGATAAAGAGAGAATGCTTGCTTTTAGTGCTTTTGATGACATCATCAATGATGTCAGAGAGGGGATCCGTTTATGGATCGTAGCGTGGAGATAAAGATACAGTGAGCACCGCGCATCGCGTCATCAGGCGGGCGTCACTCCAAGGCTCATGACCAAGCCAATGACCAAGACATAGACCTTGGCATACTTGGCAATGGCTATGAAGGCTTCATTGGCACCGTTGGTTGTGTGCAAGAAACTCCCACTAGCTTGTAAGAAAAGCTTCCTGGGAGGTCATCCATCCCAACAGTGTCATCACCAAAGCGCACTTAATTGCCAAGTGACTATCCACTAGGCTAGTTCTTTTTGTTGTTCTATACTACAAACATAGTTTTAATAAGCTTGTCTTGGGAGGATGTCCCAAGCCTTCCTTCCATAAACTGGCTTATAATACCTCATCAATTATCTTCATAGTTAGAGCTAGTTTTAAAAATATGCAATCTTTACCATTTTGTTTTCAACATAAATCAATTTTTAGAATGTATACACACATTGTTTATTAAAATAAACTAAGTAATGGGGACATTACACTAGAAATGCTAGTTGGCATACTATATATGCCAATTTACATACTAGTTATGTTAGTTAGCCTGTTGGCCAGCATACTAGATAGCTAGTTATCATACTGAAAATGCTAGCTGATAACTTGGATATGCTAATTGATAGCAATTGGATATGATGCTTAATATGCTAGAAATACCAACTAGCATACTAGAATTTTTATTCAACATACAAAGTATGCTTGTTAGCATGTTGAATATATTACCTAGCAAATTGAGTAGGGTAGTTAGAATATTGAATATGCTACTGGGTATGTTGAATATGCTAGTTACCTATGTTTAAAAATGTGAAAATGTGAAAATGTATCTAGATTTTACATCATGTTATTTCATTTATTTGGACTAAGTAATGGGGACATATCAATCCATACATCAAAGATCAAGATGTTGAAATTTGAACCTTCATTAAGGAGAGCATTAATGAACAACTCTCTCTTGGCAACAACTTTGACCCTAAGGTATGTTAAAGGCCTTTTAGACTTGCATCGGGTACTACTAGATGCCTTACATTTTTTGGAAATCATGATACATGTGAGTAATGCCACACTCAATGCATTTTAGGTCAAGATTTGTAGAATTTTTGTCTCCATTTGATCCACTAGCCTTGGTTTGGCTTATGTGCTGCTAGCTCTATCATCTTTTGTATGGATAGTTGGATGGTAGCATACTTCCCTTATTGGCTCATAAAGCTTTAGGACTTGTAGATCTCTCAATCTAGTCCACTATGTAAGTAGGTCAATATAGTATTAGGCTCTCAATAGACAAATGAAAAAAATTGTGCCTCTTCTTGCAATCTCAAGTTCTTGCGTGGTCTATTCTTATGTGTGTGCTTCCTCTCTTTTGACTCTCTAGGATTGTTAGTCCTTCCTTGATCTCTCACTCGATTTTTGTTTTTTTAAGTTCATGTGTCTCTAGTTTTGATGATTGCCTTCTTGAGTTGTTGATTATATGTCCTTCTTTTGATCTTACACTATGTGGAAACATCCTTTTTTTTTCATTGCTTGTAGCTTTGTCCTTGGATAATCAATCCCCTTTAGGTATTATAATTGTGGATCCCTTGGATTTTACAATCTAGTTGGTCTTAGAAACTTTGATGAGTCTATCCTTAGTCCTTGCAACTCTCAACTTTTCAAGCCCTAAACAATTGGACTTGCAGTCAAATTGGGTCTATGAACAACCACATGTTTTATTTAACAAACAATTGAATCCGATGCTTTCTCAATTCTAGTATCAATGCCTTAATGTAAGTCAATCAATAGATCTTTTCATCAATGAATTGAGTATAATTTACTTTTAGTTCAATTGAAAGATGATATATGATTGGGTCTTGGAAAGTAAATTTTGATGGAGTTGGTTTAGGCTCACCAATAGCCCAAAATTTACAAGCACCCATAGCCCCAAATTTGCAAGCAATTCTCGTCCACATCAATGTAAATGTTGGCTCCTCCTTGTAGTCCCTTAGTCTTAGTGCACTCTTGAATGTAGCTTGGCAATGCTTCAAAATTAGCATAGCACTCCTGATAAGTTGGTCAACTGCTCTCCTTCAAGGTATTGCAATGATTGGAATTTTCCACTTGATGGCTTGGTTCTTGTAAGTGGTTATGTGATTATTGTGTGTTGCGAAGAATGATCCTTGTGCTCCTAGGTGGATTCAACCTAGCGTGCTCTGCATAATTTCTATGCAAGTTAGTTCCTAATGATGCAATTCAATGAATGGTATGCTTAAGTGTGAAGGAAGTATGCAATGTTTAAGGATTTTATGATTGTAAATGTGGGACACCTATTGGGATTAATCCTAGGTGGAATCAACTATGGGTAATGAAGGTGGTCAGGACCTAAACATAGGGGATTAGGATGTGTCTACAAGTGCACCTAAGACGTTGACAAACACTCTCTAAGGCAACTCATGGATGGGCTCACAATTGATTTTCTAAGTTGATGTGCTAATGAAAAATGTGATTACACACATGTGCGCAAGAAGTGTTGACTAAGAGGGGATACAAGAGACTATCCTAAGGTTAAAGTAAATGAGCCTATGGGTGGAATACCTTAAGGGTGAAGCTCTACCCTTGATGTATGGATGCTTATGATGCCTTAGCAAGAGTTTTAAACACTCAGTTGGAAATGAAGTGATCCTAAAGCAAGTGCCAAGAATAATGAAATTTCTTGAATGTAGCTTAGATGAAGGTGCAATGGTGTAGAATTCCTAAAGATGCCTTGGAAAGTGGATATCTTAACATGGACTGACAAGGGCCAAATCCTACTAGTTTTTGCCTCTATGGAAGAGGGCTTATGACCCTAAGGGGCATAAGCATGTGAATGTGACGTACTTTTTTGCTACTTAGCATATGGCAAATAACATATCTTGTTAGCATGCAAAGAAAAAGAGGGGAGGTTCAAATCATGATCATAGATAGGAAAAAATAAAAATAAAACTTTTTAAGAAAATATTTTATGTTTCTTTTATGGGTGAATTTTAGTCAAAGTAGTTTATAGAAACCTTTTGAACTAAAAGGGGGCTACTTAACATGTTTGAAATATCATTTTAGTATTTTCGTCTTTTCCCTTAGGCTATTTCTTGGAGAAAGAGAATGACTCTTCTCATAAGGACATTATAGACTAGTTTTAAAGGTGGTGGTACAATGATGGTGATGAGGAAGTGGACCTAAAATGATGGAGCAATCATGATGAGGGGGAAGAGGGCAGGGGGGTCCAATAGGAAGGCTCTAAGAGGGCACCTTATGCCAACCAATCCAAAGAAGTGCCAGCCTGCACTAGCTATTCAATTGTACTCTTGACCTTTGAAGAAGGAAAAAACCTAATAATCTCTAGAATCAAAGGAGCTCAAGATGGCATAGGCCAAGCAGCATGCAAGGAAAAAGAGCGACTTGGTACATTCAATCTCTCTCTCTCTCTCTCTCTCTCTCTCTCTCCCTCCATCTTTACAAGAGGCTTATCATCTAATATCTCTCTTTGCATGTACATGTTATAGGCCTCCTCCAATAAGATGCATGATGCTCTAAGCAGACAAGCAGAGGTACAAGCCATCAATTTGGCCGAAAGCAAATTTAGTGCTCAAGTGTAGAAGAAAATGGATACAGATAAGGAAGCACAATAGCTAATGAAGGACATAACAACAAGAAATATCCCTTGGCGAATGTATGAAATGAGGAATGGTCTCATATATTATTGAGGAGCCCTATACATTCCCAAGGATGATGATCTTTGAAAACAGGTGCTCTAGGAATGTCATGATAGTCCTATAGGTGGTCACTCTGGTCAAGTTAGAACATTTGACTGCCTTAAAAGATTTCTCTATTGGCCTAAGATGTGGAAGGAATTTACAAAGTATGTATGTATCTGCCCTACTTGTCAAATGGTGAAAGCACAACGGATGAAGCCAGTAGGGGAACTTCAAGAGATGCCAATTCCTTCCCATCCTTGAGACATGGTGAGTATGGATTTCATAACAGATTTGCCGAAGTCTCATGGCTGCACAGCCATCTTTGTGGTGGTTGATTATTATTCGAAGCAAGCTCATTTCATTGCTACAGAACCTCCCATCACAGCACAGAAAGTGGCCAAGTTGTTCTTTTCCCTGGTGTTCAAGTATCACGACTTGCCTTTAGCAATCATTTCAGATAGGGATCGCCAATTTCTCAGTAACATGTGGCAGGAGTTATTCAAACTCATGGATATCCAACTTCGGTTCTCGTCTGCTTTTCATCCCCAAACAGATGGATAGACCGAGAGGCTGAATTAGGGCATTGAAGATTATATCTGCAGCTATGTTCAAGAAGATGAAAAGGATTGGGCGCAATATCTTCACATCTTGGAATTTCATTACAATGCCACATTGCATAGTTCCACAGGATTCACACCCTTCGAAGTTGCTACAGGAAAAGAAGTTATCACTCCCATGGCTTTGGTAGTTGGTAAACAATATGTGGTTGATCCAGATGCAAAAGAATTCATTCTCAAATGGAAACAATGGATGTAGGTGGCCCAAGAAAGTCTCTACAACAATAAGGTTCTAATTGCCAAGAGATACAATGGCAAATGGCATAAACATGCGGAGTTCTTCCTTGGTGATTTGGTACTTGTCAAGCTCCCAAAACATTGAATTACCCAAGAACCTTACCCTCAAATTCAACAACATGTACTATGGTCTTTACAAAGTGGTGACAAGACTCAATTATGTAACCTACAAGATACAGTTGTCGCCTACTGTTTTATTCCATGATGCATTCCATGTGCAATTGCTGCGGCGCTTTCATGCAAATACCAGGTTTGGGCAACAATGACCTCTTCCAACTCAACTCGCTCAGCTCTCGTTTGAGCTAGAACTCGTCTTGGAAACTTGATTCATTGCCAAACATCCATAGTTCCTCCTCAAGTGGAAGGACCGTCCAATCAAAGAAGCTTCATGGGTCGCCGAACCAGTAGTCATTGAACATGCTTGTGACTTGTTACTCCAATTCTACAATGAGCAAGAAAATCCTCACTTATATCATCCTTCCTTATCTCATGAGTGATCATTTTCTTCACATGTTGTAAGTGAGTAGTGGGTAGATCAGTTGTTGTATTCCCGATGTCTGCTTCACAAGTTCTACTAGTTGGTGGGGTAGACTAGTCGTTATTTCTTTGAAAGTCCTTGCATCCACATCTGTAATCGAGTCAATGAGCAAGGCATTCAACGTCAATTAATAATTGTAGTTTCAATAAGAAGTCCTTGTTTTGTTGAGAAATAGACAAATGATGTATGCTCCAGGAAGAGTTGTATTGAATCCCATATGCACAGTGAGGAAAGTGGAACAACCAAACTTCTATAAAGCATTGTAATTGACTATCACATTCATATGGAATGAATACAATGTCATGATGCTTTGTACATTCAGTTAAGTGTCTTGACTTTGTCAATCCTACACAAGATTGTGTTTATGAGTCCAAGCTGCCATCTTGGAACCTAATTCACTTGTGTAACAATTTCTCTCTACTTGTCCGTGTCATCATGAGTTTGGTCCTCATCTTCCATCCACCATAGCATCTGCCATGCTCTAGATCCACGATTCTAACATGGTATCAGAGCCCAATCGGGCATGGCATGACTCCTTTCTCTGCTCTCTCAGTCCCTCTTAAACCTCAAGTCAGCTCAATGAGCTTATCTCTCAACTATCTCCACTTGCTCCATCTTAGCAGCCATAGCCAGGTCTGCACCTATCTCCCTTCAAGCTTCTATAACTTTCTCTACAGGGCATATCTCTCCAAGCTCCCTTCTGAAGATTTATTTCTTGATTCCCAAGACTTCTCTACATCACATAAGAACTTGACATTGCCCTATCTGGAGCTCAGCATTGTCACTTCTATCAGTTGCTTCCATAAACTCAGTCTGTGGCCTGCAAGACATACCCTTCATGGAGGACTTGGATCTCTCTCTAGAGGCAATATCTTCACAAAATTCCTTCCAAGAATATCCTTCTAACATTAAGGCACTCCCGCCTATAGACTCAAAGCCTGACATTACTCATCATTCAATGCAGTATTACCAAAAATCGTCAATTTTTTCTGAAAATGCACCTGCCTGCGTTTATGTGTTCTGCGCGTGACGATTTTGCAGCGATGTAGATGATGATCATAGGGGTTTTATAGAGCATAAAGAGAGCTTCATTTCCATTAAAAAAAGTTTTGAAAACGATCCATTGTAGCTCCTGCAATCAATAAAAAACCAGGGCTGGGTCAAAATCCTAATCCAAGAAGCCATAGCCAAAGCTTCAAAGTTTGACATTTTTCACAGTTTCTTCTCACTAAAGTTATCAACAGTGATTTTAATCATTGAGCAACACTCTTTGAAGTTCATCACAGTTCTAGAAATGTCAGAGGAAGCTCAGAAGTCATCCACAAAGTTCATGAGAGAAAGCAGATCAAGTACCGACTAGTATCCATTAATACTCAACTAGTGTCAATTTGACACTAATCCTATTGTGTCTCTTGACACATTAAAATACAACCTTTTTTTTTGTGCTGGTTAATTGAAGCTTATCAACATGGTAGAGCTTGAGCAAATAACTAAATTCAATGGTGAAGGTTTTCATGCTTGGAAGGAGAAGACCATGTGTCACCTTATGTGAAAGACTTCTAGGACCTGTTTGAAGATGATGCAGATAGCAAAAAGGAAGATGATGAAGACAAGTTCGTTGAAGAAGACTAGCTCAAAACCAAAGAATGGAAGAAGATGAATAACAAGACACTAGGTATCATTGCCTAGGGACTAAGTGATGATGTGCTACATCGTATCTCTGGCATTAGAAATGCTAGAACTGCTTGGGAGGAACTTGACAAGATGTTTGGTATGCAAGCAAAGAATTCAAAGGTAAAATTACTCATGCAGTTTTATAAACTAGATATCAAAGACAGTGCTTCTATGACCACACACATTAACAAGTTCAAGAGCCTAAAAACCCAGCTTGCAACTTTGAAGAAGAATATTGATGAAGATAAAGCAATAGCCGTACTACTTGCAAGTGTAAATAAGGGTGGTAAGACTGGCCATATTGCAGTGAATGTTTTCATAAGAAAGGAGCACAACAGATGCAGAATGACCACCACCAAGGCCAATTCATGAATGAAGAAGAAGAAGAAGATACTTCCGCAACCATCAACAACTTTGACAGATTGTTCTAAGGAATGTGTTCCCATAGTGGATTTGCTTTGTAAAAATCCTTGCTAAAAATGTAAAGTCTCAAGCTTTAACTTGACTAGGTTGCCTATGCGCTAGTCTCTTGGGCCATGTTATCATGTAGGGGGGGCAAAAGCCATCAAGTGTAGGGACTCATCATTTGAGGGGGGGTGTTGAAAAATAGACAAAGATGTATGCTCCAGGAAGAGCTGTACTAAATCCCATATGCACAGTGAGGAGAGTGGAACAACCAAACTTCTATAAAGCATTGTACTTGACTACCACATTCATATGGAATGAATACAATGCCATGATGCTTTGTACTTTCAGTTAAGTGTCTTGACTTTGTCAGTCCTACATAAGATTGTGTTTATGAGTCCAAGCTGCTATCTTGGAACCTAATTCACTTGTGTAACAGTTTCTCTCTACTTGTCTATGTCATCATGAGTTTGGTCCTCATCTTCCATCCGCCATAGTATTTACCATGCTCTAGATCCACGATTCTAACAAGTTTCACACTTGTATTGAGTGAGTGGACAAGGCACAATCTTAGTTAGACGTCTTCTTAGTGGGCAAACATTGATTCGCTAAGGCTCTCTAGGAGTGGATTAAGACCCCCGGGTTTTTGAGTCAACTAGTCCTAGTCCCACTCAATGAGGGCATTGAGCTTTCTCGTAGGGGGGGAGTTTATGAGGGAGGTCAAGTGCACAAACAAGCATTGTAGTAAGCTATCATCTTGCAAACGTCTGGGTGTTTCTCCCTCCACTCGGGCCTTGCACCTACATGATATAATCATTCTCTTTCACTCTCAAAACTCTTTTGCAATCTATTCTCTCTTGTAGCAAAGTGCTTTCTTGCAAGCAAAGGTGGTGGTTTGATTGGGGGGGATCATGGTGTCAACCATGGGTGACAAACACAAAGTTGAGAAAAGCACTCTATGCATTCCTAGTGTGTCACATGCAATGCTGAGTTAGCAAGCTGGCCAGGAGGTTGAAAGGAAAAGCAAGTGGTAATGAGGGCCTTCGCATGATGTCACCCTTTGGGTACTTTAAAATTATCGCATTACCTGCAGTTACTCAAATGGCATCGCTACAGGTCGCGTTGCCCTGCAAGATGCCCACCCCTGCAAGGATTTTAGGGTTATTGCCTAGACAGAGAAGCACGACCGTGGTTAGAGTTCGCCAGGACGGCCGAAGTGAGAGGAAATGCCTGCGCTGTGGTCGAATGTACACAGATGACGACAACGGTCCCAATGCCTGTGCCTTTCACGGCCATATGACAGGTACAATCCTATTAAGTACTAATTAGGGCTTGCAGACATAGATCTGTAGTGCCATGGCTGCCACCTTCTTACAGAGGTCAGCCCATGCCTGCCTCAGGGGACAAAGGATTGTTTGCAATTGCTCCTCCCCATCAGGGGATAGATGGAGAATGGACAGACGAAAGTGGAGTGATTGTGTACAAGTGGAATGATGCCCTCCACAGGCCCAACACAGGCAGGAACAACTGGAAGCGCCGGTGGACATGTTGCGGCGTTTATGATGAAGATGCGCCCCCCTGCAGGCTGGGGTTTCATGTCTGTTATGATGATGGAGCAACCCTTTTTTAGCAATGAGATACATGCAAAGTATGCCCACTGAAGTGTCACCTTGTTTAATGACGATGGAGCTTCTTATTCTAGGACTGCTGCAGAGAAGCAGTAAAGTTTAAATGCAGGTATTATCTTCATTACATAATTACTCTAGCAGCAGCAAGGCACATGTACTCTGGAAGATTGGTGTTTACCCCTCTTAACATAGAAGTGACTGAGGGTGTTGTACAGAATCTATGCTACCAATAGTCTGCATCAAAGCAAGTGCTCCTTGACTAGAAGGTGATTGTTTCTTCAAGCAACTTGATTTGTCACTATTCTAATGTGGCACCCGCCCCTGCGTTCTCTTTTTTTTGTGGGGGAGGTGGGGGGCTGCCATGTGGCACCTGCCCCCCACTTCTCCTTAACTAATAGTATAGATTTGAAGGCTTTTTTGGAAATTTTTGAAGTTTGCAATTTTAACTTTTTTTCAAAATAAAAATTTGAAGGTGTGTCTTTTGCAATTCATTCTACACTAGGTGCCCGTGCCTAGACTCGCCCCGGCCGGGGCGGGCGTGATTTGAGAGGGGGGGGGGGTGCTGGACACGTGGCACTTGCCCCCGCGTTCTCTTTTTTTTTGTGGGTGCCACGTGGCACCTGCCCCCCACCTCTCCTTAACTAATAGTATAGATTAGCTTTAGGCCTTTATATTGTTACAAATTTTCCAATCCTTCCGGGACGTTTAAGTTTAAAATGTAGTTATGGAGCATTGCTGTATAGTAGTTATAGGCCTATCCCATAAGATTCATAGTACCATCAGTGAATCACCAACTTTATTAGGCTGTATGCTCCATGCATCACACATTAGATGCACTCCAATGGCGTGCAGCTTTCGCTATGCTATAGATTGCTTGTAGAGTCTTTCAAAAACCTCAAACAAAGAGATGGGTGTTTTTCACTGATATAATGTAACCTTCAAGATACCAGGCTGCTCTATGGAACAAGAGTGTCAACCATAAATAGAAGAATATTGAGATAGGAAAGATCACAATGCTCACAATGATGATCATGTTCATAGCCGAATTCCCATGCATGGGTATGCAATTTTCCATGGGAGAAAAGTGGTTCAGATGTGGGGTATGGATAAAGTATCATACTTGACTTTTTTGAAAAGAAAAGGTGGAGTAGGAAAAGTTTAACATATGTGGGCTATGGAAAAACTAGGAGTGGGAAATTCTAGGGATACAATACTTGACATTTTCTCTCCATAAAATTTGTTATTACTTTTTGACTATTGAGACTTTATGTTTTCATGCAACATATGGACAAGAAGTGTGTAATTGTGTGACATTGTAATTTGTGATTATCATGCTTTGGAGTTTGATCTTCTATGCTAATTTGAAGTTACAAGTTTTGAAGATTAAAAATGCATATACTCTTTTATTTTTTAGGTTTTCAAAGATAAAATTAGGGCCATGAATGGTTTAGCCCCTAGGGTTGAATTGTACTCCAATTGTACTTTTGTATCCGTATAAGTATACCATATGAAAATGTATGAAAAAAATTGTAATCATGTTAGTGTTCATTGCAATTCTGGTAGTCATCTCCTGTTGGGAACCTTAGTCAAAGTTTGATAGGGACATTGGAAGCTCTAGTAGTATCATTTGTCATGCATTTCTTGTGTGTTCCTAACCTAACAGTCATTACTTTCAATATTCATAGCATTATGATTCATTTTATGGTAGTAACTTGAATGTGTTTTATTGGTTGAATCCGCATTAAGGCCACTTTCAGTAGAATAGTCCATTTAGGACAACATTCAATCTTCTTTTTTTTTGGTGGGATGCTATAAATAATAACCATGACACATGTTGTGGTCATTATTCAAAGTATTGTTCTTTTCTTTGTCATCATCTTTTTTAATCATTGCTTACTTCTCATCCTGTTGCAATCTAGTGCTCTCACTAGTGTGGTTGTTGTTTACACATGTAGGAGTTACTCCTTGTATGTAGGCCTTACGTTAAGATAAGTTTTTTTTCTTTATAAATCTATGTTCATTCTTCTCTCTCCCCCTTTGTATATGGTGTGTGTGTGTTTCATTTTGCGTATACGTAGTATCACATATGGTATTAACACCATGTATGCTTAGAGAGAATCTCTTTTTTCTATTGCTTTTTAGTTCCATTGCTTGTGTGTTTTTATCTTTTCTATCTTCTTTAGGCATGTTCATGTTGAGGACACAATCGTTGATTTATAGTCGTTAATACATCTTTAATGTAATAAACTTCAGAGACTTAAAGGATCATCATATCAAATTTCTATGGTAGTCAAGACTATTTGAATTGAAAGGAGTGTTCATATTGTAAAGATTGTCATGAAGATTGCTGTGATCGTGAGAATCATTGAGTAAATTGTTTTAATCGTGATATGGATTGTGGTTAAATGTGACCAATCTTTTGTATATTAATTGTTATCAAGATGTGTTGGCTCAATGATTTAAATTAATTTGATGCATATATACTTTGAAATGTGATTATTATTATTTGAGTATTTTAAATATAATTAAATATTCATATGTCTATTTAAGGGTAGCAAATGACTAGAGTGTTATATAATATTCTTGGATCGTTATTAACGAGATGTCCAAGAGAAATTAAAAGTTTAGTTGGGTGGTGAGATTGGTTAGAAAGCTCATATGATTAATACATTTATATTTGTGTATTTGCATTAACTAGAAGTTTATATCATAAGTGGTTTTAGAAAGTGAAATAAGATGCTTGTGATCAAAGAAATTAACCATGAATCGGTGGACTTGTATAATGAAGCTCTCTAGAATCTAAATTTGGTGACTTCTAAAATTTGGAAGGTTAATATTTTTAATACTTGGTCAAATGAAATTTTATTCCAAGGCACTAAAATTTTGCAATGAATAATTATGTTTTTAGTAGCTATTTTAAATTATTCATCATTAGAGAGATTTTTAGAGCAAAGTGTTTAAAAAGTAATATATAGTATCTAGAATATATTGTCAATTTGAAGAGAAGTGGCTTCGTACTTGTCATTTTTAACTAATACTTCTCATTTATAATCTCTACTTTATACTTTTGAGCACCCAAGGTTCATATTTATATATTGAAAGTCACTTTTTTTATTTTTAATAAGTTCTCATATTGAAATTTTAGTTGTATATTTTGTGTTATTTTACTTATCACTTATCTAAGAAGCACTTTTTTCTTAGCTTGATTTAGTCTAAATACTAAAGAAGAAAATTAGCTTATTGCTTGTATGCATAAATTAGAGTTTTCAAATTTCATTTCTCATAATTGTAGCAAATTAGCAAATTTATATTTGATTTCAACACTTGGTTTGGCGTTTTGTTTCAATAAATGTTTGTAAACAAACATACATACATACATTATATATATATTCATGGTGATAATTGATCAAGTTGGTTAAGTTTAAAGTATTGTCATTTTTATGTTCTTTCTTACACTTACATTAAATGTAAGGTTTTTCTCATGTCTCCCTTATTAGAATCCTTTTCTACTTGAGGCCTCTTTCTTCTCTCTCTCTCTCTCTCTCTCTCTCTCTCTCTCTCTCTCTCATGGCATCCAAGTGAAGGTGCTTGTTCTTTTTAATCTTTCATAAGTCTAGGTGGATGGGACTAATCATACCCTATGGTAATGCAAAGTTGAGGCTATCCTTGATACCAATGACCCTTGGAAGTTTGTTATTGTTCCTCTCCCTTAAACTACTATGGATCCCAAGTTTGGAGCTTATACAAATTTGGTCTATCTCTGAGAATAAACAATACTTATATTTATTCTTTTTTCTTGAGCTACATTAATGTAAATTTAGTTTATGTCAAATGCATTTGCATTGTTGCTAAAGTTTGGACTTTAGTGTTTGGAACCTTTGCTTTGAAAAGTATCCCAATTTGAAAAAAGACCCAATTTTCATAAGCTTAATTACGATATAAAATGAAGCAAAAAGAAACTTTAACTTATACCAAAGAAGAGATAGTATGGTGTGATTATTGAGAAATGAAGTCCTATAGCACCAATCTAAGGAAAAGAGACCCAAGGAGATTGCAAGTAAATCGTATCGAGAAAATATTACATTGTTAGAAAAGTATATTGGTATCACAAGTTGTAGTCACCAATTGTTTAAAGGTTACACTTTACTCTTAAGATGATGGGATAGTCGAGGCAAAGAAAGCGTATAATAATCTTCTTGAACAATACCTAATGTTGGTATGATTACATTTTGTATTAAGATAGGAATCATGTACCGATAGCATCGGGATATATATAAAAAGATGTAATGAATTCTTGATTCACGCCTTGTGCTAGTATGAAGGTGTTAATGTTAAAGATAGAGATCATATATTAGTATCATGGTTTGATTGAAATTTGGTTGTTGAGGTGGTATTATTGTTTGGTAAAAGTGCTTGTAGTTAGATATGGATGTTTGTGGTTATGATTGAGAAATTAGTGAAAAACAATTTAAAAAGGAACCTTGAAAGAAAACCATTTACTAATTAGTTGAGGTTTTAGAAGAATAAGTCCTTCAACTTTGATTGTTAAGATGTGATTAATGAGAAAATATGAGATTCATTTAAGAGATCAACAATTGAATATCTATATTTCTTAATTGTATTAAGGATCATTTTTTTGTAGTTTTTCTTTTGGAAATTGTGAAATCTTATTTTTCTTGGTTTTTTGCACCACCATCACATTCATTTCTTTCTCACTTTATGTTCATTTGAAATGCTTGAAACGCGTGACATTTTCTTTTTTGCACTTTTTAGTCTTCTCAGTGGTTCGTTGTCCAACCTTTATCTTTTCTGCACTTTTAATCCATCTTTGTGATTTTGTTACTTGATTAATTCTATTCTAATACAATGTCTACCAATACCTCTTTAAGTAATATAGGTGCATGCAAGTACAAGCTTAGTATTCAAATAGATCTGGTTTATTCATCTTGGAGGAGTTCACATTATCAAGCACTATTGGATAAGGATGAGGTGAATATGTTATGATTATAAGAGAATAATTTGTGGTCATATGAAAATATTTATTCAAATGACCCTTCTATAGATAATCACCTTTGGTTTTCAATGTTCTTGACTAAATGAGATGCATGACTGATGGTTTTGATGTTATGCTTAGATGTATGAGATTATATTTTGTATTTGATGTGTACACAACATAAGTGCATGAAATGAGAGAAGCATTAATAGTAATATAAAAGATTATTTTTGGATTGATAAACAAGGTTGAAGTTCTAAAAAGTGTTAGCTAGTCATTGTGACAAAAATTAGTACATTCAAAAGAAACTTTGATTAGATTTAAAGAGATGAAAAGACCAATAAAAAATATAACCAAGTTGTCAGAAAACAGTGAGAGCAAAAGTAGGAGACTAAATCTTGCAATGCAATATGCCTCAAGGTTCTAGTATTGATATCTAGCAAATTGTGGGGAGAATTACATTTTTGAAAGAAACCATAAATAATGAAGACCTTGTGAGGATTCTTCAATCACTAGAAATGTAGACTTGAGAGGCTCAACTCTCGAAGAGCTAGTAATAAGCTTGAGAGAAATGGTGAATCAAGAGAAAATAGTAGAGATGTGTGATACTGTGTGAATTAGCCATAAAGGTTATCATACACTCTTATGACTATGGTTCAAAAACCTTAGACATAATAGATTAAGAGTATTTGGTTTGCCTAAATCCCTCATAATTTCAATTTCTAGGTTTGCTTTAAATCGTAGAAATCTAGACATTTTTGGTGGGTATGTTTATATCAAAGAGTTAATGGCTGATAAAAAGCAAAAAAAAAGATGTCTTTGAGTACAAAAAAGTAAAAAATATTTGAGTGAATATTAAGAGTGTAAATTATAATGGTTCATATATATGACCTTACTACGGAAGGATGTAGTAGCGTTTTAAAGTTTTTGTTAAAGTTGGATGAATAGTTTTTTCAAAATGGACAGAAAATAGAAAGAGTCAGTATTTGCATCATGAACGGCATATGGGAGTACAATAATGGTAGGGATGTTGAACCAAAGCATAAGATTCAGTTAGAGATGGAGATCTAGTGGATTGTTATAGCTCAAGTACCAATTAAAAATCATTAAACCTTGGAATAGTTATCCTGTCACACATGTATTCATAATACCGTTTAGTCTCCAAGTAATGGAGGAATGTTGGCAGTTGATAGAGTTAGTAGCTTGGAGTAGTTTGTGTCTAATAAGACGAACCCCAAAGGGAGAATCAATAGATTTGAGTATTCCATTCCGGACTTGGCAAGGGGTGACCATAGCTCCCTTGAGCCGCAAGCTGCCTAGGAGTGAAACATTATTCCCGTGGTCGGCTTTTTCAACACTCGACCTTCGGCCCATGAATCCAGCAGTGCCCTTTTCGAGTTGATCCGCGGTGCGATCATGCAGGTGATCCACCCATGCAAATAACCTTTCCTTAATTAATTCATTTAAGAATCAAGCATAGTCAAGGTAGTCATGCCTAATATCATCTTCCAATATGGGATTCCATTCTTTCATCCTTTCTTATGAATTGTTCATATTCGTATACTGCATAAATAGATTAGAATAATTGAAAGCTTCTTAGGTTGTATCTTGATTATATATATGCAATTAAGCTAGTATCTTTATTAGATTAATGTATTGGCGAATGTGAGGCATTACCATCAAAGATGGGTTTCCATGGGGGTTAAGTTAACTTAAAGAAATATTCAACTTTATGAAGAAAAATATGAGATATTTTAGTAGATGTATCTATGTGAGATTCATAAGCTAGAT
The DNA here is from genome assembly GCF_053477565.2 of Lygodium microphyllum. Taxonomy (NCBI): domain Eukaryota; kingdom Viridiplantae; phylum Streptophyta; class Polypodiopsida; order Schizaeales; family Lygodiaceae; genus Lygodium; species Lygodium microphyllum. The sequence goes on from NC_141147.1 coordinate 41,033,315, forward strand.
GATTTTTAGCTAATCATACAAAAACACAGGTGAATGCAATGTGAGACTATTGGAAAGAATTGTGTGAGATTACAACAAATGTGGTGAGTACACAATAGTTATAACTCTCATAATGGAGGTTTGGAGGCACATTTACAACTTTATAAATGTCCTTAGGCAATAGAAAGCATCATATATTTATATAAAAAAGTACCAGCGTTCAATTACAAGTTTTGTTCAGGCAATCAAGGAGGCATGGGGATACAAGGACATTACTTGTTCATATTCATAGGTCTTGTTTTATGGAGGAACAAGGGCCCCAAGCAATATATAGTAGCTAAGGTATGGAAAGTCATATTATCTTATTGTTGGGGGAGGGGGAGGGGAAGATTACTCATAAATATGTAATTATATTATGTGAGTTTAAAAGTAGGGATATTTAAAATACCATTTTTACAAATTTTATACATATAGAAGGGAACCATATAAAAGGATTAGTCCTAGATTGAGTTTAAAAAGTTGTATTTTATTTAGGAAAAAAAATATAAGGGTATTTTTAAATAATCCTTGAACACATGTTATGTAGAGGATTTGCATGTAGTGAATCCTTGAGCACACTATTAAGCATGTAGAGTATTCTCTTGGAGTACAAGACATGGTGGAGAAATTACGAAAAGCAATTCTCTTGTAGAGTTATTTAACTGGTTGTTTAGAACATAACTTCAAAGTTTGAAAAAGACAATAAGATAGACAAATGGAGAACCCAAATTGCTATTGTATTCACAATATGTGTATACAAAATTTGTCTTCTAAGGTATTTACATCCATTTTATCCTTAGAAAGGTTTCCTCTATATTGTAGAAAAATTTCGCTCTTGTAGCTAGCAATGACTTTTATATCAATTCGCTCTAATTTGCTGAGCCATATTGTAGTTATCTTTTTTAGGAGAATGATCTTGTGGACATTAACTTGGAATGCAGAGTAGCCAAGAAGCATGGTGAGGATTTTTATATATACTAATAGGCTAAGTTACATCTTTTGAGTACTTGTTGTGCAATATACAAATAATATATTTATCAAATTTGGACAAGAAATCTCCAAGAGCTTTGTCTTTGGAAGTAGAACCAAATCTTAATCTTGTGGCCCTCCTTAAGAATTTACTATTATCTGCTACCTCTAATTGAAAAAGTAAATTATGGAAAGAAACTATGAATATAACGATAGATAGATATATATTGAGTTGATATAATATTACCCTTTGATTTTTCTCAACTAATATAGATAATGTCCATAAGTCAATTGTTGTATGATTACTACTATCCTTGACATGTACATATTTACTTTGCTCTCTTCCAAAATTGGAAATCCCAAGATTCTCTTAAAGCTACATGTACTCTAGAATCTGATATCAAAAGCTTCTTTTCAACCTCTTTTGCTTTGGTAATAGAAATAAACAAGGCATCATATGCATCAATGAACTTATCATTAAAAGGCTGGGTATCCAATTTATGAAGTTTCTCCTATGGCTCATTCATAATATCAATAATCCTAGCAGCAGCACTAAAACCCTTTGCAATGATTAATAGTCCTCTCTCACATTGAAAAGTTTTTGAATATACGATTGCAACAATAAGTACTCCTTGTTCTTGATGGTAAAGCTTGACAAACCAGGAAGAATTATGCTCCTAGATGCTTGGCAAACTAGGAATAATTATGCTTCCAGATGCCTCTTCAAACTTGTTATCAATGTGTCTTTCATCAATATTAGTAGCAACTTTGAGGTTTGCCAATTGATAGGTCCATTGCCAAAGTTATCTCTTCTTCAAAATCAACCTCCTTCTCAATGTCCTTGTTATCCACATCCTTAATGAAAACACATGTAACCCCTATGGCTCCTCAACATTAGGTAGAATTTTCACAGAAGAAAAAAAAAACCAAACTTATTCATGAGCTTACATTTCCTTGAATGGATAGGACAATCTACATCATGTACATCAAACTTATCAAGCGAATAGATTCTAATTGTTCTTAAAAATTGGGATGTCTTCTAGGAGAGCTTCCAATTGGTATATGCATATGATCCCTAGAATCCACTTGCATATATCTTGCAAATCCTCAAACTTAGAAAAATCCTCATTACTTATAATGATTGAGAACTTGTTTAAGTTCTCACTTTGGTTTGAGCATGTCCCTTATAGTTGGATAGAAGGGCAAGTCATATGCTCCACAATAAATTCAAGTAGCCTCTTTAAGGGAGAGACATTAGTGATTTGTGTGAGGTGTGGAACCCTTGGAGAGGAAACTTTCTTTGGTGACTTCTTTCCTTGGCTTGCTTCTGATGGTGATTTGGAAGAGTGGGTAGATTTGGTAGTTGAAAGCCTCTTCCTCTTTCTTGCAACTTTGGGGCTTGAGGGCTCCTCTCTCTTTCCTGCAAGTGAATATACTTTGGATTTAGAAGCCCTTAGAGCATCAATAGGTGAGGTTTGAGGATTCAGATGTACAAAGTCATCCATGGTGTTGCCCAAACAATAGCCAATATGACAAAATAACATTATGTATGGAAGATCTAAAGAGATGAAACAACACAATTGGAGGGTATCTTAAGTTGATGGGGGCTACATATTGTGTTGTATTATCTATGTAGACTCAAGAGCATAGGGAGAAAGCAATAAGAAAAATGATGCAAAAGAAAAAAAAAAGCAAAATATGGGGAAAGGGTTCTCTTTAGGAACCCATCTATAATTTCATGCTATAGAATATGTGGCAGAAGTTGTAGCTTATACTTTAGAAAGGTAGGTGATGTGTTGTCTAAATAAAAGAAATCTTATAACCAATTTGGTGAATACTTTCTATGAGGCTCATAAAGAAATAGAACTTTAAAAGTGTTGTTCTAAGACTAACAATGTAAAGTTTTCTCAATAATAAGATAGCGAAAGCATAGAATGAAAGATAGTTCAACCATGTTAATGAAAAGAAAATAGTATGACTAAAGCAAGATAAATCACGAAATACAAAATTATCAAAGCAAGGCTTGGGACATTGGCAAAAAGCTAAAGGTGCAAGGTATAAACCACTTAAGTGAGATGTATGATTATACTAATTATGGTGTCCTTTTAGTGCCAAGCCATGAGGACATGGGACCTAGATATTATGCTTAGTGTAGGTGTAAGAAAAGCCTTGTGTCTCTTTGCATTGGGAAAGGCTTAGGACATCCACATACATCCACATAAAGTTGAAAGTACAAGCTATAGACCACTTGAGTTCGATGCATCATTGCGAATGCGGGACCTAGACCTTATGCTTAGTGTAGGTGTAAGGAAAGCCTTGTGTCTCTTTGTGCCAGGTAGCAAGGCCTTGAACATTGATATAAAGATAAAAGTACAAGATATAAACCACTTAAGTCAAATGCATGACTACAATAATTATAATGTTCCTTTAGTACCAAACCATGAAGGCATGAGGCTTAGACATTTGTTGACATATATGGTGTACACAATGCGAAATGTATATGCCAACTTGTACATGATATGACACAATAACATAGATGGCAAGTAAGCGAGACACATAGCACTATGCTACTTTGCACCATCAGTTATAGTGTGTGTGTGTGTGTGGTGCTTGTATATAAGACACACTTAGGCATTTTCAGTTGATAGGGTGAGAACACATTGAGAAATAACAGAAGAGAGCAAAGCCTAAGAAGCTCCCTTCCTCCATATCTTGTTTGCATGTTTGCAATGTATGAGTGCATGATACCTATGTTATATTCTTGACATGGTACCTATGATGCAATGTATGAGTGCATGATACCTATGCTATATTCTTGACATGGTACCAGAGCATCCCATTAGGGGCTAAGTGGGTTTGTGACTTTTTATCACTTGTAGAAAATACATTATTAGAGTGATTGAGCAATTATGCACACAAAGAGCTCAACCATTGGAGACCAAGTAGCAGGCATAGCTAAGAAGAATACTTTGAGGGCAGGAAGAGACACTTGCTTTTATAAAGAAGGACAAAACAAGGATAAACAAATCACTTGGAGTGAACAAGGAAAGAAATTGTAGATTGTCCATATACTTATATTTCCACATTTGGAGCTAAAGAGAGGCAAGACAAGCTTTCAGAATTAAATTTTGGGATTTTTAAATCAATTTTAAGGCTTTCAAAGCATTGCACTAGAGTTGTGATGAAGATTGGGCCAGACAGAGACAAAGCCCTAGTTATGCTGAAATACTAGACATGCTTGCAGTATTTCTACCATAACTTTTAATATAAATATCAAAATGAGGAAATAAAAATTGATATGGAAAGATAACTATAAGATCTACAAAATTGCAAAAAAATTTGTGATTGAAATTTGAGTGCAAGATCGAGAAAATTGTAGATTACATAAATTGTTTTGAAATGACAACATGTTGAACTAGGCAGTGCCTAGGGTTTGGAAAAGTAACATCAACAAGCTCTTAGCCATATGAACTCTACTGATTCTAAAAGTCACATATAATAAGAATATTTGCAAAGCTAGAGATTCGAGCTTGATTTTTTTGCAAAAGTTTTTTATGATGGCATTCATAAGCATTGTATGTATGTTACTATGCAACTCGTACTTGTTGTAGTCTAAGTATTATTTGCTTATTGACTCCATAAATGCATATTCTAGATGCTTTTGATGCTCAAGAGTGAGCAATTGTATCGTTTATTAGCCTTTCTATGTAAGCTATCTTTGAAAAGTATGAATGTAAATGTGATCATAGGCGAAAAGCTTGTCAAGAATAATTATCAGGCATGGAAGTTACCTCATTGCTAAGGACTTGGGGGAAGTACTAGATGGCATAGAGACTAGGCTAGTAGAAGACGATGCATCCATGAAAGAAAGGGTGAAAAACACCCATCTCGCCATTCATTATATGTCCATCACCATTGAGGACAACATATTGGGCCATATACAAGACGAGACTACTACAAAAGATGTATAGGATGTAATAGCCAAATTGTTTGACACAAGTACTAAGGATTGAAAGCTACAACTCAAATCAAAATTTCATGTTGAGAGGAAAAAAGTAACATCCATGATTATATGTTGAATATTCAAAGCATTATGGAACAACTTAGTAGCATTGGTCACTGTTCGTGATGATGTGGTTGTAGGATGCCTACATGGTCTAGGCAAGGAATATTAGCCTTTCATTACTAGCATCTCAATGAGAGAGAAGAAACCAAAGTTTAATACCTCATTCCCCTACTAATTAGTGAAGAAACTAGATTGATAAAGGAAGGTTCTATTGTAGGCACAAGTGGCACCTCTAGTAGGAAGAGGGAAGAACATGCATTGGTTATAGGTGGCCATGGTAGAAGCCATGGTGGTAATGCAAGAGGCTGAGGTCGAGGCCAAGGCCATGGTGGCTATCAAGGAAAACAATATCAAGAACAAAATTAGTCCCAAAACTACCAAAATAGTGGTGGATATGCAAGGATAGGGGGAGCAACAAAAGCCATGGTATTGTAGGACATTATGCATATGATTGTAGTAAGAAGTAGGCACATGGTGGTGATATATTGGCGATGTAGCATGTTCTTGGTGCTATGCATAAGGTAGATGAGGAGTGGCATGTGGACTTTGATGCATCCCCAGCCACATGAATTTGCATGTTGAGTGGTTTGATACCATGAAGCTAGTAGCACACATGTCTTATGTTTATATAGGTGATGACACAAATCACAAGACTCCACATAATGGGAATGTGCCTATTCAAATTGATAGTGGTGCTAAGCAAACCCTTAACAACCTTATGTACATGCATGGCACCATAAATGTTCTAGTGTGAGTCGGTTAGATGTTAGAGAGGAATCTAGAAGTGTGATTCAATAGGCATGGTTGTTTAGTCTTTGATATGAAGAGCCATATGCATTTGGTTGCCCAAGGAAACAAGGTTGGTCACATGTTCAAGATAAGTGCAAGTATGCCCAAAGAGAAGAGGGATATTTTAGCCATGCTCACTGTTGAAATTTCAGACATTGAGATGTGGCATAATCAAATAGGCATTCTTGAATAGAGAGTTGATCGAAGAAGTTTGTATGCAACAGCCACAAGGACATGAGGATCAAAACTATCCACATAGGGTATGCGCATTGCATAAGGCAATCTATGGGCTGAAACAAGTGCCAAGAGCATGTCATGGTCGCATTATAGGCTATTTATGGCTATTGGAATTTCATGCATGTCCATTAGATAGACACATGGAATGCTTACCATCCACTTATGGTTCCATCCTACTTGGAGACTTGCTCTTCTACCAACACAGAGGCTTTTCCTCCCCAAATAGATCTTCAGGTATCTCTTGATGCTACCATAGTAGCTTCTTATAAGGCAAGGCAAGGAACTGCTTGGATAGAAAGAAGGCAAGTTGATGCTGAGTTGACTGCTTTGGAACTTGAGAGGATCTCATTAAGAAGGGCTTCTCCTTCTCTTAAAGCTTGTGTGTCCAATAATGTATAATTAGGTCTTCCCTATGATTCCTCTTGCATTTGCAACAATCTTGTGGCACAGCTATCCTACTTCTTCTTTTGAATCAATTCATATTTGCACTCCCATTTCAGTTATATCTCCTTCATATTCTTGAATATGATATCTATCTTGTAATTTCCTATCTATCAGTGTGTTATTTCAATAAGCAGTTTATGGTTATTCAATGGTAGCTAGTTTTGTAGAGTTGTAGGTCAGTTTACATGCAAATTACAACAATAGGCATTCATAGCAGTGATCTAATAGAGCCCAACATATGTAATCGCATTGAAGCACAATATTTTATTAACCAAATAACAAGCAGGATCAATAGTAACTTAGAAAGTACAACAAGCATGCCTAAAAAAACAATAGCAAATTTGGAGCAACAAACCTAAGAAGCAATGAGAATACTAATATTTTATTTCCAACAGCAACTATAGACCTAGAATAGTAGGCAACAATAATTATAACATCAGCTCTATTTGCTACAACAATAGTAAGACTCATAAAATTAATATTTTAATGTGATATGAAATCTCAAAATTGTAGCCATTTAGAAGTAGATTTGAAGGCAACAGTACAAGGTACAACCAAGACTCTCTGGAAAATTTGACCTATTGTACAAGGATGTTAAACCAATTCATGCTTGACAACTTGTTTTGAAGCATTGTTATAGCATGGATATGGCAAGTATGCTGTTTGATTTTTCTTTTAAAAAAGTATATGAGATTGTGAGGACTCTAGCATTCCCATTTTTACACATATAGTACTCAAGAATTGCTAGTCGCAAAAAATACAGAAGTAGATCTAAGCTTCAATAGTAGGAAGTTCTTGAAAAAATATTTTATTCCCAAGTCCAACACTAAAATGAAAGAAACTCTAAACTAGGGTAGTATGCATTGAGAGATTATAACAAGAAGTAATATTTTACAATAATTATTTGCAATTCCAAGGCACAACAACATAGTTTTGTGTGCAACATGTCAAATAATATCTATACCAAATCTAGCAGTGGTAATACTTGAAAATTCAATCCATATCAATAGAAAAAAGGAAAGTAACATACAAATGGATCATCTTCAATCTTAACCACATTTAACAAAAGTTTGCGAGTCCAAAAGTAATTCTAGATATTCCGACTTGTGTGGGGCCTATGCCTACATTAGGGGAGTTTTGAGGTCTCGAAAATGCATTTTAGGATGTGGAGAGAGAGTGCTCTAGACCAATAAGAGCAAAGCCTCCGTAACGAAACTTCTATTTAAAAAAAATTAAAAAATAATTTTACAAAAACATATAAATATAATAATATTACGAATTTGTATTTTTATTATCTATTTTTAGTCTCTCATATTCGTGATTATGACATCTTTTGCATTAATGGCATAGAGTTTCGGCTACTTTTATTTAATGATGTTTCTAGATTAATGATAATGACTGATGTAATCGAAATTCAAATTAGTGAAAAGCATGGCGCTTTGTTTTTTCCCTCCTTTCTTTTATTCCTCTATTGTTTTTCCCTCCGTTATGGTAGCCTAGTCCTCTCTCTCTCTCTCTCTCTCTCTCTCTCTCTCTCTCTCTCTCTCTCTCTCTCTCTATGCATGTCTCTCTCTCTTCTACCATGGATACAAAAATTTGACCTTCAACAAGGCGTCCAAGCTCCCAAATCACATCCATATCAGTGTTTAACTCATTCCAAATTGATGGAAGATGGATTCCTACTATCATTAGCAAAGGTAATTGGATCACCATCAACAAGCAAAACATGGAAAAAGGCAAAGACACGAGAGCTCGTTTATCTCTGCTTGGAAGGGCAGAATCCGAGATTTTAAGCTTGGAGCAAATAAGAATAGCATCAAAGAGGTACTAGTGCAACATGTGTTCATGCGTAGAGAGCTGTGTTTGAAACGTGGATCTTCAAAGCTTCCAATGCATAGACTAAATTGTAAGAATTTGATTCTTAAAGTTTTTCCTTTCTTAAACATGGTTTAGGTTTTTCCATTATAATATTTGTTTGTCTTGTAGATGTCTATCCCTCTAATCTTGAGGAATGGCAACCAGTGGAGTCTATTATTGATGTTATTGATGTTATACATGGTTCAATTGGAGAAGAAATGTATAGAGGCAGAAAGAAGACGGAGCTTGCAGAGAATGTAATATTCTTTTATGACCATTCTTATGTTATTCCTATGCGGCGTTGCCAATGGGGATCAATAAACCTCCTTCCTTTGTCAGATTTTTCAAGCTTTGAGTGGCCTTTGCCAAGTCCAGCTACTAATGAGGGCTATAGATGTAAGATATTTTCTGAGATCCAGAAAGCACTAAAATCTAATATCTCAAGTAGGCTAAGCAAAGTTACTTTGTTTATGCCTATTAATATATTTATTGATTTCTTCTCTAATATAGAGATAAGAATAACAAAAACCATGCTTTCAGTGAAGAGACTAACATATGATCATATCATACAATTTGTTGATGAAGGATGGGATACAAGGATAGAAGGAAAAATTATATGTAAGATAGATCAAGACTCTATAGCGTGTAAACATATGATTGCTACTCAAAATTTTATCCTTAGCTTTTACTATAGTCGATGGCATTTTGTTGGTAGTAGTCTAGTTGCTTTAGACCAGAATCTTAATGATTTCAGCAAAGATCCTATAGTGGATCTTGATATTTGGTTCAACGAGGATATTATTGCAATCTTAAAGATCAGAAAATCATGTACGCTACATCAAGTGAGGATGGATTTACAAAATGAAGACATTGAACTACTATGCTCCTTTGTATTTCAACTTGACAAGAAACGAGTAAGTTTTCACATCATATTATATCTACTTAGATGTATATCAAGATCTCACTTCCTAACTAACAAACATTTGTAATTTATTTTTTGCAGATATCGAAAAGGAGAGAAAATAATATACACTGCAAGGACATTCAAGAAAAGATATCTTTACTATCAATATAAAATATATGTACAAATTTTGTAGCAGATGTCTATCTGCCATCTCTATAAGATATACAAGGGTTGAAGGGCAAATTTCTATATATGAAGGCTTACAAGGCGATATGGCAAAGCTATTTCTTTTTTGGAGAACTATCCTTTCTAAGAGTCCTTTTGCCTTTCTCTGATGTCTTGGGTATAGAAGGTGTGGGTAAATGTGTTGAAGTTGTGGCTTCACCTTCCGTGGTTATAGGCACCGCATCTCCTTCATGGTGCAAATCCCTACCAATCTCTTTTGTTGGTTGTATACAATTGACCATTATATACTTCAAGAGCTTTGCTTTGACATACCAAACATGCTCAGATGTATAGCAATCCTTCGAAAATTGTCACACATTTATAGAAAAAGGAGTTTTAGTTCATTATTGTTCTTACAATAGACTATATTTTTATCATCAATGGATTATTTGCAATGAATATCTATCTTAAAATTTAGCATATTTCATATTTTACATGTTTATCACATTAAGATAAACAAAGTTAACCATTCTTCTAGCATTTGCAATCACCCTCCAGCCCACAAGAATGGCTATCATCCTGATGAGGACACTGCAACCACCAACACAAAGTAAAACTATAAAGAGGACGGATGGTAGTTCATAGAATAAACTTATGTTTCAATTATTTTAATCAATAACTTACTGCAACTTGTCTATATTGCATTGTTGCAAGCAAATCAGACGGCATAGGGGGTCTTTTCTCTAGCTCTTCAATTAATCTTTTTGCACCTCTATATATAAAATATATTGAAATTTAGAGTACTTATAAAAAAAAAGAATTGAAATATCAAGGAGCCCTTGGATAATATAACTTACAATTTAGCATTTCCATGGCTTCCTTTCATAGAGTTGATTAAAAAACATTGCTTATCCACACAGTCTATTGCAATCAAGCTCCAATGAGAACTGAAAGCAATCATATCTCAACAAATTAGAAGGATAAAATCTCAAAAACTCTAATAGAATATTGAATCACTTACTTTTTATAATATGGAATTATAAGGAGCTCCAAAGTATCGAAGTCAATCAGATTGAACCACTGCTCAACAAAACTTGTATCAAGCTCGTTCCTCATAAAGAATGAGATAGATGGATCAAGAACCTCAATTTTTTGTAGCATATCCAAAGGAAACTCATGCATTACACACCTAGAAAAGGCATAGAAATAGTGAGTATAAACAAGAAAAATCTTATTGTTAAAAAAATATCAAAAAGTAGAAGTAAGTATGGGTGGATATACCTTAGGCCAACAAGAATAATATTGTCATTTATTTCTATTCTTTTATCCTTAAGAATCTGAACACATGCAACATCAAAGGAGATAATCTCAGTTCTTTTGCCTAAGTCACCAGGTAAGAAACAAAAGACATTGAATCCTTTTGGATTAGCTGCTTCAAGAAGAGTGGCCAGCTCATTTTCAAAGGACTCTAGTTGCTCTGCTTCCGTTTCTTCAGCCCTTTGCCTCCTATACTCTCTCCATTTGTCTACCTGTTCCTCTTTAGCTTTCTCCTCTTTTTCATGTTGCCTTGTATCCCTCTCATGGGTGACATCCTCAACCTTGGGACCAGAATCATCTTTCTTTCTCCTAGCTGGGGGCACATTAAGGATATTAAATGTCTTCTCATCAGTGAGGGAAATTGGCTCAAGGACCTTTGAAAATCTATATCTTAGCCTCCTAAGAATTACCATGTCCTTGTCCATGAGTGTGAGCCTATGAGTATGAGCAGCACAAATATAGGCATCTTGAAAAAACTCAATTAAAAAATCCTCTATGGCTTCCTGTATACAATTAAGGGCTGTTTTTGTCCATCTAAAACTATCCAAACTATATTTGTCACAAATCTTCCTGGCAAGCCTCTGAAAAGACAACTTTGGAATTGCATTGTCAAGAGCCTTTATTGCCTTCCTAATCTCCCTTAGGCACGTGACATTCTGAGAAAACATTCTCCTTGGCTTTGACTTTCTAGAGGGCTTTGGAGGCTTTGAAGATTCATGAATCTTTGATGTTAAACCCCTAGGATCAATCTTCCCCTTCCTTGCTGTTGCTTTAGTCCCAGCCATCTGCCAAAAAAAAGATGTTACTTCCTGTCCAGTGTGTCCAGTGAAACGCGAGTTTCAGATAAGAGGCCTCCATATAGCATGTTGTTTTTGCGTTTCAGCGGACTTCTTGTCCACTGTGTCCAGTGAAACGCAAGTTTCAGACAAGGCGCCTCCTTGCAGCATGTTGTTTTCACGTTTCAACGGACTTATTGTCCAATGTGTCTAGTGAAACGCGAGTTTCAGACAAGGCACCTCCTTGCAGCATGTTGTTTTCGCGTTTCATCGGATTCTTGTCCAGTGTGTCCATTGAAATGCGAGTTTCAGACAAGAGGCCTCCTTGCAGCATTTTGTTTTCGCGTTTCACAGGTTTCTTGTCCAGTGTGTCTAGTGAAATGCGAGTTTCAGACAAGAGGCCTCCTTGCAGCATTTTGTTTTCGCGTTTCACCGGATTCTTGTCCAGTGTGTCCAGTGAAATACGAGTTTCAGACAAGAGGTCTCCTTGCAGCATGTTGTTTTCGCGTTTCACCGGACAACTCATAAATAGCAGAGTAATCAACAAAACTAAGAAAAACAAAGCTTTGATCTAAGGAATGCCATTAAAATTAACAAAAATATTCACAAAATAAAGGAAAAAGTTTGAAGGATTGCCTTAAATCTCCACAACATTAAGGAATGCTCACACTATGGAAAGAATTCATTTATAGTGCTCATAAGCTCATAATAATAGAAAAAATTAAGGAAAAGTATCAAAAAAATGCAATGAGTGGACACCTGGGCATAGAGAAGGAGGATGCAGAAAACCATACATTCTTTCACGCTTTGCTGGGAAAAATCCGTTTAGAACGAATTTTGTCAATGGGTTGGTGAAACGCGAATACGTTTTTCATAACCACAGCATCACCACGAAAATGTGCTCGAAGGCCCTACTGCATGACCACGAAAATGTGCTCCATGACCATAAAAATATGAAACGAATTTAGCCGTTGTTTTCCTTTATTGGGGGATTTCGATGGTACATGCATTACTTGGTGAAGTGTTAAGTAAAACACGTGCGACGTATTCTCGAAAAAAGGGAGTGCGCACGTCTTCTGAGAAATTTGATACGGTGTGTTAAGTGAGACACGTGTGTACGTATTCTGAGGTATTTCGAGTGTGCAAAAATATTGGAAAATTTGTCCAAACTTGCGGTCGCGTTTATTTTTCATCATTACGCAAAACTTTTCGTTGGAACTATCAACACACGTTTGACGATCAATATAAAAGCTTTTCGAAGCCATTCTCTCCAATAGTGTCTTCGTTTCTCAGAAATTTTGTTCGGACTTCTTACAAGTATTTGAACAAAATCAATTTGATCAATATAGAAAGAATTTTTTATAACACTTGAAAAATTACAGAAGCTATGTGCTTTTATCTTTTAAAAAGAGCGCAACACTTCCAGAAAGGATCTTATCATAAATTTCTGTGTTTTAATAAAATTAATTCATAGTTCATGTTTCTCTTCTTGTTTTGCATCTTTTGACCGGTGAAACACGAAATAATGTCTCTGGTTAGTGATATTTTGCTAACTATCGTATTTCACTGGTGAGATATTCAAATAACTTTCGTCTTCAAGTGTTGTTTGGTGAAACGCGATTTCTTCACCGGCATTTTCCTTGAACACCTTGTTTTCGCGTTTCATCGGTCAATTAAAAAAATTTCTCCTTTTTTGATTTTTTGTCTTGAAAAATCCAATTTTGGGGCCTCTTTCCATGGTTCCATCTTGTTTTATTAGACATTGTTGCCATTGTGCTTTGTTTTCAATGACAAATCTTTTGTTGGTCAAGATGACAAAGAGAAAGCTATCTCTGGAAGGAATGGATGAGGAGCTAGTGGAGACTTCTGATTGATAGGCTCTTTGATTTCTTACACACCACTAGAAATTCTTCCAAGTTTAGCTATATCAGGGAAATTTTCAATGTTCCTTTTGATTTGAAGGAGTTATTGGAGGATCTTGAAGATAAACTTAAGGAGTACAAATGTTTTTATGATAGACATGTTCAAGGTTTGGAAGTCAATGGATTTGTTCATTATAGTGATGTCATGGGAGCCACCAGTACATCCAGGTCAACTTTGCCAGGCAGGTTCAACCTCATTGATGAGGAATTCAGAAAGAGAGAAACATGTTGCCCTTTCCACATGTATCAACAAAAAGGCCTTCTGATCCACAAGGACGTTGGATTTATTGTGTATCTTCAGTACATGGAAAATTCTTCTCCAGATATAGACCAATAGGGAAAGCTAGAGGATATTGCAAGTATGGATAAGGAGGTCGAAGAGAAGGAGGAGATGTTCCAAGAAGATATTGAGAATCAACTTGTCCAAGGTTTTGATGTAGGTTTGTTCAAGAGTGACAATATCACAATGGTGGAAGAAAAGGAGATCGAGCCAAGTGCACAGGTTGATGAAGAAGGTCCTCTTGCATGTGTTCCAACATTTCCCACTTATCTTATCAACAAGAAGAGATATGTGTTGCTAAATGATATTCAACATCTTTTTGATCTTAGAGAAGATTATTGCTTAGCAATCCTTGCAGGTTGGGGAAAAAATGACATGAATTTGATAGATTATGAACAAGAACCACTAGCAAGTCTTGATGTTAAGGGAGAGAATTTCCAAGACAGCTCTATAGCCTTACATACATGTATTAATCAAATCGTAGAATACGAAAAGGGGGGGCTACTTACAGAAGAAGAGTTCTTGTAGGTCCAGAAAAAACTTCATATTGATGATGTAGGGTATGAAGAGAGATTGAAGTCTCCATTAGATGAGAAACCCAAGAGTTCAATAAATCTTTATGATGATAGTCTTCTCTAAGAAGACGAACATCCTAAGGTATGAAATATAATTTGAAGTTACCCATTGAGTTTAAGTTAGACTTTATTATGCATTATAGATAAATATCTTATATCTTATACTATTGTGGTTTGTTGTGTAGATTGAGATTGAAGATCTGGAAAACTTTCTTGGAAGGGCCAAGGGCTCTAGACCAATGAAGCTTGGAAAAAATCAAAGCCTTGGCCATTATATTGGAAACTTAAACAATCAAACAATTGTAATATATCATAGTAGATTGTCAAGCTCTCCAAGTCTACCAATGATGGCTTTGAGAGCTATCTCAAAGGTAATTGGATCTCAAGTTTTCAGCAGAGGTTTGGACAAGATCATTTTAGTGGAGAAGGAAGAAGCCATAAGATTTTTTGGCTTCATGCCTAGATATAGTGGATCTAGAGCTGGATATTTTGGAGTTCTTGGCTCCTATTTGCTCTATTATGTAGGAGATAGTAAGAATTTGAAGCTTCTTCCAGGCTATCGAAAACAAGAGTTTTTGAAATACAGAGGTCTTATTGAGTGGGATGAAAAAAAAGATTCCTTTAGAGGCCCTGTCGAGCTACCTAAAACCAAGGACTCCTCTGAAGGCCCTGTTGAGGTGCCTGAAACTAAGGACTCCTCTGGAGGCCCTGTCGAGGTGCCTGAAACTAGGGACTCTTTTGCAACACAATCAGACTAGAAGATGCCAAAGATTAAGGGGTTCTTGAAACCCATCTTTTCCCAACTTTTTGTTTGGTTTGTAACCATTCTGTAAATCTTTGCTTTGCTCAAGAATTTAAATATCTATCTTTTCTTCTTTGGGTAACAATTTGTATAGTCCTTGCTAAAGATGATGTATTGCTTGATGTGGTTGTATCTTTAAGATTGAATTTATGCCAGATTTGTCGATAGAACCATTGAAAGACCTCTAGTAAACTGTTGGCTTTGTGTCTTCCACCTCCATGTCTTGTGTGTCTGAAATATTTTGTTCTCACTTGATAATGTGATTTTTCCATACCTTGGGTTGACCAGATAGATAGAGATCCATATTGTTTAATAAAGTATGGAGCATGGTTGTATAGAATATGCTGCATAGTCAACAAATAAAGAAAGTTATTAAAAAAAATTATATGAGTTCGACAATGAAGAAACAAACATATACAAACTTCTTACTATATAGTGAGTAAAGTGTTGATCACCCCAAGCTTCTGTCATCGCCTTTTTGAAAAGGTTCAATTGGTTTTTAAAGTCTTTGAGATCATCATCATTCCATTTAGTCTTATCACAATAAAAAAACACTTTGTCTAGTGTTTCCCAAACTTTAGCTTTTCTATTCCGAGCTTGTCCATTATCAGTGTGATCCTTAACTGCATTATGTAGGGATTTCCACTGATTAAATTTAATAATTGAGCCACCATTTCTCGAGTTTATCTTGCCAAGTCTCCCATGAAAGCCTAGAAACCTTCTAGCCTTCACTCCACCAATAGATGGTTTTTTTGGGACACAATTACCATCCTTAGACTTCTGAAGATCTGGTTCAATAACAACATTGCCACCATGCAAACCAATTGCAGAGAGAAAATTTTCAACCTTTGTTATAGCATCTGTTCTAGTTGATAATGGATTCACTTTTCAATTATCCTGCAAAGTGCATGAAGTGTACAAATATGGGCATTCACTAAAGGAATGTCCAAGACTGGTTTAAACTATGGATCCTTATTGTGCCTAGAGGGAGCTCTATTCCAATTGCTTGAGTTTAACTCTACAGCTGGTGACATGCAGTATAAGCAAGGAGATCTCGAGTTGGCTCCCTTTCATACATTATACATACATTTGAGTGTCTTTAGGTCACCAGCTATGTGCCACTCAATCCTGTAGTTCCCAAATCCTTCAACAAATAGCTCTTCTCCTAATTGTTGCCTTTGAATAACATTAGGTATTGATGTTTGATGAAAAACCCAATATAATATATCAAAATTCTCAATATCTACCTCAAATGCTCCTAGCCACTAGATGTTATATTCAGATTGAACACTAAATGATGTTGAGTGATTGCAATGACCTGACGAAAGTGCTCTATTAATCAAGGTGATAGAGATTCTCTCCAATTTTTTACATTTCAGAATCTCACTTTCATCAAGTTTAATCACAAATCTAGCCACTCCGTGTGCCTCTGCTCTACTGACAAGTCAGCAAATTTGATCATTAAGCATTGTAGGGTGGGCAAGTCAAGGAAAATATTGTTAAATTCATTGAATGTAACCTCATTTTTCTTGCCCTTGAAGCTAGCCTTGATATGAAAAGGCTCACCTAGAATCCCCATCACTTTGTTATTAACTCTCTGTTTGATAGTCCTAACCACAAATGGCTTCAAAGGTATGCAATTGCGTACCTGTCCTTGCTTCATATTTGATTATAAAAGCTGGAAAAGTTGCATATAAGCATCTCGACTGATACCAATACTATCTAGTGTCTTCTGTACTAACTCAGAATCCAAAGAATGATCCTTTACAAATGACTCCAAGCATTGTTTCTTTGCCTTTTTAAATTTCTTCTTCTCCAAAATATCCTTTGAAACTACTGAAGGAAGAAGATGATAATAAAACTGAGTTGCTTTTAAAGAATCTCTTTCACTTGTATTTTTTTGTAGAAGAGATCTAAGCAAAGTTAACATCACAAATCAATGCAAGTAATTTAAATAAAGCCATATTTAAGATTTTTCAAGTGAAAAAAAATATACCTTGTTGCTTGGATTCTTTTACCACAGTCTCCTCCTCCTCGTTTGAGATTCTCAATATTTTTAAGAGCTCTTTGTCAATTTCGAAGGCCTTAATAAAGTTTGCTTTCGTTGATAAGCTTTGATACGCTTTTCCAATGAATGAATTTTTTGTTGACAATCCTCTAGCTTCTGCAACAACTCTATATTGTGTTTCATCAAAAGATGATTCTCTAGTCCAAGAATATCCTTTTCTGCAACAAGGTTAAGTGTATAACCTAAAAATCCATTGTAGCCATCACCAATAAACCTCATTAATGATGAGCTATTATAGAAAGGAGGAGTGCTATTTCTGCTAGGATCTTTGGGATATAGCTTTCCATCTAACCAAAGATCAATATTCTTCTTTCCTTCAAACCTCAATATATGTTTCATAGACTCTGTAACCGTGATAGATTTTGTTCTCTTTCTTATTGGTTCATACTCACTATCCAACTCAATATGAAGATGATAGAGAGGTCTTTTATGAGAGCTACATAGATCATTGGATGATTGATGCATAGCTGAGTTACAGAGATCATTGGGTGATTGATCCATAGCTAAGGATATGATTAGAAGCAAGAACGAAAACAAAGAAGAGACTACCAAGGAGGAGAAAAAAAGAAGAGAGAAATGGGAGGGAGGCAATCGAGTATCTACCAAAATTCAAATTGAATATTACTTTTCACTTTAATGAGGAGAGGTAAGATCTTCATTATGACAACCTTGCCAACTTTATGGTGACCTAGATTTCTAGGTTTGATATGACCACGAGAATATCACAACAATGACTTATTAATGAATTTTGATATTTTAACTTACCAAAATATAAACCTTTTAAAAATTCTATAAAATGATTTTATTTCTTAAATTTTTCTCTCTCTCTAGGATCTCTTACAGGGCATTTTTGAGACCTCAAAACTCCCCTAATGCTACTCCCCTCATTGGCTCAAAATACACCCTCAATTTTTTCATTAATAATAGGTTAGAATACAATAGGTAGGAACACAATATTCTATATTTTAAAAGAAAAGTTTTGAAGTTCTAAATTAGTTCAATCATTATAAAACAGCTTTATCCCTAGCAAGGGATACAACTTGAAAAGTTGGAAACACACCTTGCTCCAATGGAGAGAAAATTCAAGACACCAAATAAGAATTCAACATAGCCAATTGATATTGGACCAATGAAGCCATCCCTAGCTTTAGAGAACACAACCTACAAGCATCTTAATCATGCTAAATCTAGTTGCCAGATTACCCAAGGTTAGCATCATTAGAGAAAGGAAAAGCCATGTTGGGCCTATGATGTAAGATTTAAAACCTAATTTTGAGATGGATAGCTTGAGTTTACTTTGAGAGAAGCTTCCCACTAGGTGTATATGCTTCAATACTATTTTGAAACTAGCCTTGCATGCAAGACAATGAATGTACAAATAGTCACACACAACTAGTGAAAATGGACCTAAATGTATTAAAAAGTAACATTGGAACCAAAAATTGGATAGATACAAAAGTGAAACAAAGTGTTTTGAACATTTGATCACTTGTTTTGATAGACTCTTTGTTGCAAACATACTAGCCGGTTGGCTCAACTCGCACAGTGAAGTGGCCAATCTCATTGACTTGAATGAGGTATTTGAATCCAATTTGGCTATGACCATTCTAAATAAGAAACAACTACTAATCTCACTGACTTGAATGAGGTATTTCAATCCAATTTAAAAGACTATACAAAGACAAACTAGTGTAGCTATGACCATTCTAATTAAGAGACAACTACTTTCATGATTGGTAAAATCAAATATAACATACCTAGCATTCAAACTCAATGGGCCTCTCATGAAGATCCTCCTTTTGGCTTCCTAGATTCTTTTAAGGGGTAGATGCTAACATTTCCATTTCATGTTTGATGCATTCAAAAGAACCTTTGTAACCATGTTATGTTCTAGCATTTACCTACAAGAGTACATGTTGGAGTTAATTGCCTACCTGCTTGGGGGGGGGGGAGGAAGGTTGAATTGGTAGTTTGCACCAAAGCCACAAGTGCCATTTTCCAAGAAATAAGTGCAATCTAGCTGATTTGGTCCCACAGGGTAAGGTCATGTTGCCACACAATACTTCTGAGTACTTTGAATCCTCATCTGGAGCATGCTTTTTTTTGCATATACCAGAGTGAAAAAAATCATGCTACTTTGACTTAGAAAAATTGATTGCATATACAAGGTGGCCTAACAATGCAACTAATGGATTGTTTATGTATGATTGTTGTACGTAAAAAGACAAACAAAACTAAAAAATGATCACAAAGAAGGGGGGACCTATAAATCCGGTTTCACCCAAACATCTATGGAGGATATGAAACAACATAGCTAATGCATTGATGAAGCATTATATTCATTCATGAAAATGCAAACATAAGTAAACAAAGATCGTTGAGTTACCAAGTCTAGTTTCAAGTTCGGTTTTGCTATGCATTTGTGGATGTTGATCGTGATGATTTTGTAGAGTGGGAATGAACACATGAGAGAGAGAGAGAGAGAGAGAGAGAGAGAGAGAGAGAGAGAGAGAGAGAGAGAGAGAGAGAGAGAGAGAGAGAGAGAGAGAGAGAGAGAGAGAGAGAGAGAGAGAGAGAGAGAGAGAGAGAGAGAGAGAGAGAGAGAGAGAGAGAGAGAGAGAGAGAGAGAGAGAGAGAGAGAGAGAGAGAGAGAGAGAGAGAGAGAGAGAGAGAGAGAGAGAGAGAGAGAGAGAGAGAGAGAGAGAGAGAGAGAGAGAGGGGGGGGGAGGGAGGGAGGGAGGGAGGGAGGGAGGGAGGAGGGAGGGAGGGAGAGAGGGAGCGAGGGAGGGAGGGAGAGGGAGGCCAACCTTCCACCCTTGCCACTCTTGGCAAATGTAAAATTTCAATTAGAATTTCTCAATCATAAGGCCATTAAGTGAGTACAAATAATTAATAAGGGGATGCAAAATAGCATAGCAAACTTCAATTTTTCTCTCACCATCTTTAATATGCCAATGTACAATGTAGTGCTTTAAAGCATTGTTATGTATATTAACAACTTGCATTTTTCTTTCACCATCCTTAAAATGCCAAAGCATAGTCATGTGCTTCAAAGCATTGTTATCCATTTAAGGACAACTTGCAAATGATCTTGCTAAGCCACTTTAGGAGACAACGATGACATCTTTGCTTACAAAAATCCAAGATAAGTTTTAGTACTTAGCTACATTATTGGCACTACATCTAGATGATTGGGCTTAGAAAATAGTTGTGTTTCCAAGATTACTTTGCACACTTTATTATCATTTATAGGATTTCACTAGTGATTGACACATTGCACTTAGAAACTATAAGAAATCATTGGATATTAAGAAACAAACAAATGTTAAGCTAAGTTGTTCATCTTTGAGGGTTTGCCCAAGTATTGTTCGATGTAGAAAAAATAAATTTTTAAAGGAAAAACACATGAAGCACCATTTCGTTGAAGAATCCCTACTTTGCTATAGAGAAGGAAACATCATGATGAATTGTTGCAAAATATTAATCTTCTTACATGGCATGTAAATAGCCTCCACCTTCATCTAAGCAAAATTTACCACTTATGGAATCCATCACATTTGAGTACAAAATCTTAGTTAGTAGAAATTAATAATTGTGCAAGATCTTGCAGGTTGAACACAATGGAAGAAAAGAGTTGGCAACATGGCAAGATATTTATTGTAGGTTAGAATGTTTTCACATGATGCATTGTTATCAATCCTGAATAGAATTGCTACATAGATACTCCATCCCTACCACTACATGCAAGAGCAAGATAAGTGACAATGCAACCCATGGAATTACCCCATGCCAACACTATGAGACCCAAAATAGCAAGGCTTATTCTAAAACACCTCAAGGCATTTCTAATGATGTAACAAGCTCATTGACAATAAGGTAAAACCACACAATGCTCATAAAAAATCCTTCCCTAAGCTAGAGACAACGAAATCACATGTGATGATGACTACAATCTATGAATAAGGCATGAGAAAGAGCTCCACCAACTTGAAGATCAAGAAGCTTGACAATGGCTTGGAAAGATCTATTATTATCTTGAATGAGTTGATGATTACCTAGAGTGCATGCAATTATTAACATGATTGCTAGAGGTTGATGATTACCTAGAGTGCATGGAATTGTTACCTTGATTGCCCTAGTAATCAAGGTAACAATTCCATGCACTCTAGGTAATTATTAACTTATAAAAGCATTGAGGTAATTCTTCTTTAGCTTTTTGCTTCTCAAAATCATTTCTATATCTTGATTAGCTATGATGACCTAACTTTCTATCTTTGTGGGAACTCATACTTTCATGGCTTGTTGATACAATTAGAGTGCCATGGGTGTGATCATGATCACTTTTACTCCATGCACCTTTAATCCATGGGTATCATCATGCACCTTCACTCCATGAGTGTAATCATGATCACTTTGAGTCTACCACCACACTCAAGACCATTATAAGTGCATTGTGTAAATTGTGAGAGTTACCATGACCAACCTTGGAAGGTTTGAAGTGCACCACCTTGACTTTAGGTAGCAGAATATCACGATTGCATTTATTTTGGACAACAATACAAGGATTGCATCATTGTTTGTACCTTGCCAAATACCCTTGCTTTTTTTTATTTTGAAAGAAGCCTTCAAGTTGTTAAATATGTGTGATCCTTGAGTGAGAGTACCATAACACATTGATACATTGAGTGATTGGTGCACTTAGCCCTTTTTGCTAGTACATTTACATTAACCAGTGAGACCACACATATCCTTAAGTGATCAATATTTCTACCGAAATGCCACATCACATTAATTTATTATGCATTGAGTGTTTACTACATTGAGTAGTAGCAATGCCATGCTTGAAACTTACATTAACAAATCTGAGTTGGAGAATACGTAGATGATTAGCTATGAGTTTCATGCATTTACCTTCTTGAATCCCCAATGGTGAGAAAAAAAAGAGTCCCAAGACACTTGTGCTTATTATAATTCACCACCGCCAACAAGAATACCATGCAAGCCTTGTGTGGCTACGTCTGTCAAAGTGTTGTGTGGTCTCCCCTAGTTGCTTAGGAAAACTTGCACGACTTTTCTATGTGGAAGCACTACCTATTAGGTGTTGATTTTGTAGTTTAGGTTGATAAACAAACTTTGCATTACTTTCTCAATCAAACCTAATTATCTAAGAAACATATGAGATGGGGCAACTTCTTATCCAAGTTTCACTTTCAAATAGTATGCAAATGGAAAAAGAATGTTGTGGTTGATGTTTATCCAATAAACCACAAGTTTCAACTATGTATATTTCTTATCATAAACCTTTGGATGAGATGAAGACATAGTATGCACAGTATGAAGACCTTGGAAGGATATATGATCAATCACTTTAGTAATATCTTAATGTGAAAGTGTCAATTGATTTATTAAATTTGGGTCAAAGTTTTATGCTCAGATACTTAAATTGAATAATTTAATGAGTAAATAATTAAAATTAACCAATAAATTAATCATTTCACTAAAAGCAAGTGATATGCAAGAAGAGAAAAATAGTGCAAGAAAGGCAAAAAACACGCCACCTAACCCTACACATGGGCTTTATCAATACAAATAGGTTGCTCCTAATCCATCTTGCACATAGCATAGATTTGGCTATTTTTGGAGCTAGAGGACTTATTTTGAGACAAAGAAAAGATATTTTAGGCATGATGATGGCTAGTTTGGGCATGGAGATGGCTATCTTGGGCATGGTGATGATTGGCCTAGGCAAGGCAAGCAATGTTGTTCTAGGTTGAGCAATATTGTCGTAAGCATGACCATATAGTCCTTTATCTAATGTGAGCACCTACAAGTGCTACCATTGGTGTGTATGTTCTTCCTAGTTGTGTTTTGTGACATCGAGAGGAGATCTATCATGATAGAACTTGTCAAAAGGGTTCTTCTACACTGGTCATGAAGGATTTGAGCAAGATTATGATCTCCCAAACAAAGGCTTTGAGTGTTGGATGTGTGGTAGTGGATATTTTGCTAGTTTAAGTATTCCTTGTAAGTTGCACTACCAAAGGAAAAATTGACAAGGTCCAAGCTTTGGGAAGATTAGTCTTCTTTCATTTTTGTGGGTTCATCAATAAGTATAGTAATTACATTCAAATCTAGTGTTCTATGTCTGGCTAGTGAGAGTAGTAAGAGATAAGTTTCAAAAAAGTACAAATCAATGGAGCAAAAGTACTAAGTTGGCCTATTGAAGGTCAATATTGCATAATATCCAAAGAGCATATGATAGACACATTTTTAGTTTATGCATTTTTCCATTTTCGGCACAAGTTTTTATGATCTTAGTATGAGGAGGGTTTGCTACATCTCCTGGTATGCATAATCATGCTCTACTCCCAATGAAACACACAACTTCTCTCTTTCTCTTGCTCTATTTTCTTTGCCCCTCCAAAGTAAATAGTGCAAATGGAAATCCAATTGGCTTGAGTTTCATCAATCATGAATTCTTGAAACTTAGGCTTATGAAAAACTCTCCCTTCCACCATATCATTGAGCATCCTCCAAAATGTCATTTGAGCAAATTTATCCTCAACTTGGAATTTACATGTTGCTATTGTGAGAAGCTCCCAAATGTATGGATCATAAACATGGGCCAACATTGTTGGTCAACCTTTAACCCTATGCAATGATCAAAATGCACCCATAATCATGTGATGAAGGTTCTCACCCAATCACATTCTATTTTACCACATCTAGGAGACCACTCCCTGGACCATGACTGACATTTTAAAATACATGGAGCTAGTCTTTTGATTCCAACTAACCTCGACCAAAACACTATGAAATGAATGGATCTCTACACTTGTTCTTCCATTCTAGCATAGCCTCCAAGCCCTTGGATGTGATACTTTGTGCATGTTTTGCATAGTCTAAGCATCTTTCCATTCTCTTGCTATTAGACAAGGGTGTGGCATATTATAAAAGCTCTTCTAGCTCCATATCCTTGATCGCATTGCCCTTTGCAGTCTTGTCTCTAACTAGCATCTCAAATATCATGTCCTTTGCCACAAAAGTTTCCAATTTCTTTGCAATAGTGAAAGCATTATATTTCACTTTTGAGATCACTCTCTCATCTAGTCTCTCTACATATAGCCAATTTTCACCCTCTTTCTATGGATGATTGTGATAGCCAAGATGAAGAACACACTTGGTTGTTGTTTCATGATCTTTGGGCATGCAGTACTGAAAGGGAGTGACGGATCAAAGGTTGGACTCGAGAGCTATGGCGGGAGAGCAAGAGCAAGAAAGGGAGAGACTAGAAATGGGAACTCCAACAGTCACAATGTGTGACCGGGCCTTCCTTTATTCAAACTGTCACTAAAAGAATAAAGAATAAAGTGACGGTGGACGGGCGCCCGCCACCTGCAGTGTGCAATGGCGGTGACTGTCAGTGTAGTAATACACAGGTGGCTAGGCAGAGGAGCCTTTACCCCCAACAACCTCCCACTTAAAGGCAAATCTGCCCCAGTGAGGAGTGAAAAGAAAAAGAAAAAAGACAGTACAACATGTACACATGTACAACAGGATGAGGAAAGACGTCATCTCATCCCACGCCCATCAACCTCCTGAGGAAGGCAAAGCGCTCTGTAGAGAGGCTTTTTGTGAGCAGATCTGCAGGATTCTGGTCAGTCGAGATCTTGACAAGATCAACAGACTTGTCCTCAACGACCCATGTATGAAGTGATACCTCACCTCAATGTGTTTTGTCTTCGCATGGAAGACCGGATTCTTGGCTAATTGAATAGCACTCATAGAATCCGAATGCAGTGTAGGGATAGCATCAATACCAAGGTCAGCAAACTAAACGAGCCAACCAAATGGCCTCTTTGCAAGCCTCAGTGGGTGGCTGCAACATACTCGGCCTCTGTAGTAGAAAGGGCCGTGCATTTCTACACCCTGGACATCCAAGAAACATCACCTCCAGCATGGGTGAATACATAGCCGGAAGTGGACTTCCTACTATCTACATGTCCTGCATAATCAGAGTCAGTGTACCCCATGACTCCTGTATCCTGGCTACCATAGCATATGCACATATCTGTAGTGCCCTTCAGGTACCTCATGATACCCTTCACGGCATCCCAATGCTTCTTGCTAGG
Source organism: Lygodium microphyllum (assembly GCF_053477565.2). Classification (NCBI taxonomy): domain Eukaryota; kingdom Viridiplantae; phylum Streptophyta; class Polypodiopsida; order Schizaeales; family Lygodiaceae; genus Lygodium; species Lygodium microphyllum. Next base: position 41,058,636 of record NC_141147.1, read on the forward strand.
TGTAGCCATATAGCGTGCCACAATACCAAAACTGCAAAGGAAATATCTAGATGAGTGGCTATCATGGCATACATAAGATTGCCCACTGCGGATGCATAGGGAATCTTGGCCATCTCGGCCTTCTGCTCTTCTGTCTGTAGACAATCAACCTGTGATACCTTCACATAAGAAGGCAATGGACAGCCAATAGGCTTTACGTTCTGCATGCGGAAGCGCTCAAGGACTTTATGAATGTACTCCCTCTATGACAAGTAGAGGAGTCCCTGATGCTTGTCGCGTGTAATACGCATACCAAGTATGTGAGCGGCCTATCCCAGATCTTTCATCTCAAAGCTCTTCTTGAGCTGAGCCTTAAGAGTATCTAGCTCATCATGAGCTTTCCCTGCTATCACCATATCATCCACATAGAGTACCAAAATCAATAAAGAACCATCACATGCTTTCTTCGTGTAAAGACATGGATCCATAGCACTCCGGCTGTAGCCCTGTGATTGCATAAAGGCATCAAACTTATGATACCACTCTCTAGGTGCTTGTTTCAAGCCATAAAGACTTTTCTTCAATTTCCACACTAGGTGCTCCTTGCCAAGTTCTGCAAAGCCCTTAGGCTGCTCCATATAAATCTCATCATGCAAGTCCCCATGTAAGAAAGCCGTCTTGACATCCATTTGGTATAAATCCCAGTCAAGCTGAGCAACCAAAGCCAAGACTAAGCGTAGGGTGGTCATCTTAACCACAGGAGAAAAGACCTCATCAAAGTCCACACCATGCTCCTGCTTAAAATCTTTTGCTGCCAATCTAGCCTTGTATGCCGGCTTGGGGTGTCCAGGGGTACTTTTTAGCTTGTACACCCACTTGCATGGCAAAGCCTTCTTGCCCGTAGGCAAGGAAACTAAATCCCAAGTGTCATTCTTATGCAGGGAGTCTATCTCAGACTACATAGCCCTCTCCCACGAGTGACTGTCACCCCTGTGCATAGCCTCATCATAAGTGAAAGGCTCTCCTGCATTTGTAACCAAGACATAATGCATCAAGGGCTGAAATCTATATGGTGGATGTCTGTCTCCAGTAGACTATCTCACGGCAGGCTCTGTTGCCTGCCTAGCTGCCTATCCAATGCCCTAACCATGAGCATCTACTACAGCTATAGGCTGTCCAACTGGCTGTGTAGGAGCTCTCAACTCCTCCTGAAATATGACCCTGCGGATCTCAACAACTCTCTCAGGCTGCCTATGCATCTTGTCTTCATGGAAAACTACATCATGACTGCGGATGACTTTCCACGCCTGCCGATCCTAGAGACGGTAACCCATCTCGCCTGCATCCCCATAACCAAGGAAAATGCATTTGACACTCTTGGGATCTAGCTTACTTCTCTTGTCCCTGGGCACATGGAAAAATGCCTCACATCCAAAGACATGGAGATGCGCATAAGAGAGGGGTTTTCCAGTCCATACCTCCTTTGCAACCTGGAAATCCAGACCACTAGAAGGTGATTTGTTTATGACATGCACAGCTGTACTAACTGCCTCAATCCAAAAGCTCTGTGGTAGGCTTGCATGACTAAGTATACTGCGTACACGCTCCTGGATGGTTCTATTCATTCGCTCAGCCAAACCATTTTGGGGGGGTGTAGGGGATGCTTAATACCCCTCTCATCACATAATTGCTCAAAAGCACGTGAGACATACTCACCCCCATTATCTGTCCTTAGGCATTTTAGCCTATACCCAGACTGGTTCTCAACCAATGCAAGCCATCTCTAAAACACAGCCAAGACATCGGATTTCAGCTTAATGGGATAAGCCCAAACTTTTTGTGAAAAATTATCTATGAATGTAACAAAATACTTTGCACCACCCATAGACTGACAAGGCATGGGCCCACAGACATCCGAATGTACCAATGCCAAGGGCTCACTCATGCGTGGCCTACCAGACTTCTTATGCATAGACCTAGTCTGCCTATCATAAAGACAATGCTCACATGAATCAAAACATGCATAATCAAGGGACAGTAAGTACTACAAACCAGAAAGCATTTTCATTCACTTCAAAGACATATGACCCAAACGGCCATGCCAAAGAGATACATGTGGGATAGAACCCAACAAAACATGATCAAGGGAAGAAGCTGATACAATCAAGGGGTAGAGACTGCCAGCCTTGGCATCTCTCGCAATCACAAGTTTGCCACGAGTGATCTTCCATGCAGAGTCTCCAAAACATACACGATATCCTGCGTCATCAAGCTGTCCAGCTGACATGAGACTACGTGTCAAAGCAGGTACATGACATACATCCTGCATAACAAAATTGCTGCCAGAAGGAACCTGCAGCCTAACATCACCAATGCCCACAATATCAAGAGAGCTGTCATCACCCAAGCACATAGAACCCGAAACAGTACGGTATGAATGAAACCACTCTCGGCAAGGTGTCACATAAAAGGATGCACCTGAGTCCAAGAGCCAACACTGTGCATACATAGAGTGTATCTCTGTCTTCTGTGAAGCACTAGAAGAAGCTGCTAGGATATAATCATCATCATCAACATTCTCAAGCTGCATAACATTGATCTCTTCAATTTTAACACTGGACTTTGCAGGTACTATGCTGCCATCAAAAGACTTATCCTGCACTTTGTCTTTCCCCTTATCTTTGCGCCTTTCATTGCGCAATTCATGATGGTTCCCAAAATGGTGACAAGTAACATCTACATTCCTGCCACGGGATTTGCTACGTGACTTCCCACGAGACTTGGACCAAGATTTTTGAGAATCCTATCCACGGCCACTACCACTGCCGTGCTTTCCATATCCATCATTCCTGCCTCTAATTGTCATAGCATGCGACTCACGAGAGGCATCCAAATTCTTACGGTTAACCTCTTCCTGCAGAAGAGCACTCTCAACATAAGATAATTTCAAGATAGAAGTAGAGGCACATAATACAGTGCAGAATACATCCCATGACTCATTAAGAGTACCAAGCAAGAAAAGAGGAGTAACATCCTCTGCAAAAGTGATGTCCTGCAAAGTCAAGTTCTTGAGTATAGCATGGAACTGGCTCAAGTGAGTAGACATAGTCACATTCTCCTTCATGCGCAGATCCATAAGCTGCTTCAGTCAATACATTTGACTCGTTGGACTTTTCTTATCATAGAGATTTTTTATATTTTCCCACAACTGCCATGCACTCTGTTCTTCCTCAAAGACATTGTAGTGAACCTGTTCTGTGAGAGACAATACAATGGTGGACTTGCATAACTCATCAAGCTCAAGCCATTTCTGCACCAACACCTGCCAAATCTGGCTCTTCCAATAAGAGTAATTCGTACCATCAAGCTTAATGATGTTGAAAATAGCATGATCAATGGACGAACTCGCCATAATCTAGGTTGGAAGACTGTAGACAGTTCAAAACTGCTTGCTGTTTACTACAGAAAATGACCAAAAACTCACCAAAATCGAGGGAAAATGGCAAGAAAAGTGGAACCAAAGATGCTTCCCACCAAGTACTAGTGAAAGTACATTTCAAAGTGTTTCAGTATGAAAAATCCATGTTAGTCCATACATATATGCTTGCTGTAATAAATTTCAAATTTCAGTAAAAGAGAGCTAACAGTGCCAAAATCGGATCCCAAGGCAATCAGATACTACCAAGACCAAAGCCGGCATCATGCGGGCATAGCATAAGCATATTTCAATCGATAAGCAGGAATCCAACACCCAAGTATGTCATACAAACATCTGATAGTGAGTAGGCACACCCCCCAGGCAAAGGGGCAAAGTGTTCCTGCCACTACCAAAACTTAACACAAGTAGGTGTCAGTTCACAAAGATAGGGATCCAAAATTGAGACTTGGCTCATAAGCATACAATGAACCAAGACATATGATGTATCATCCCAAAAGGTAAGAAGTCCCAAAGTCTCAAGTGTCTGTAACTGCTCAATAGCATGTAACGGCTCAATGCATAAAAGTACCACCTGCTCAATGTCTGATAAGCATTCAAGAATGCTCCCACTGGCACAAAAGCCATATGTACGAGCTTAAGATCTCATGCCAAGGCAAAACACAGTGCCAATGACATAAGCCCAAGACAATACATCAATAGTACATCCCGAACATGTAGGCAGTAGAGCATTTGTATGTAGCATCCATAAGCATGTAAGACATCAAGTACATCCCAATCCAAACTCTGACAAGCCAAGTAACATCAAGACTACTCCAGATAATCCAAAATGCATCCAAGGTGGAGCTTCAATGAGCACTCAAGCTCAACGTATGCATAGGGTAATCAACCGTGACATGAGCATCAAGCCGTAGGCAACGGGTATGCATAAGCCCAAGAAGCATCACTGTCAAAGCATATACCAATGTCAATAAGTGCGGGCTGAAATAAGATCAAGCTTCCAAAAGCATCCTGATTCAATGACAAGCTCAAAGTCGTCCCTCGATGATCAATACGTCATGTTAGGGCTCGGATTCCACCGTTTATTTAGTACTATTTCATACATTAGTACTTGTATGCATGTAGTCTTTTGGGTCAGCATATGTAAAGCAGTCTTTATATTTCATATGATGTGTCGCCTGAAAGTCAGGGCGCAGGTTAAAAACCGTCAGATAGTTGTATTCAGGCTGTGGATTCTTGATCGTGAATGGAATATGACTGTGTGCAGTGCTTAGGACTGACTGCTGATGTTTGATCCTATCATTTTCTTATCGTGCCTTGAATGTTAATGTTATTCTCTTCCATGTTACTCAATCAATGACGATTATGGTGAACGAAAATAGTGTTGTGTTCAACGATCAGTAATTTTATGTTGCTGAGCATGATGTTTGCTCTGTATTTGAATGTATTTTTCTGAATATTATGTGGAAATGAAGTCTAGAAATATATTCAAGGAGTTTCTTTCCAGTACTATTGTGTATTCAAGCAGAATGATATTTTGTGGATGTTATGGTGTGTCAAGAGGCCAAAACACTTTGGCGATCTCAGCCAGGTTCAGGAACATGATCTCTTGATTCAGGTGCAGATCTGGAATCAGGTTCTACGAGATTCAGGCGACAGGGATGCTGATGGCATTGGGATTGGGTAAGGTGCCTTTTATGGGCAGTCTTTATGTCAGACAAGTACCCTTATCTATACTAGCCTATTCTTACCAGAAGCAAATCCTGGAAAATCAGGGCGGCTTTGGCAAGACAGCAGCAACAGGTTGCAGGGTTGGATGATAGGGGTGGAATAGGGGGTTTGTTCAGGCTGGGTGAGGAGTAGTTTATTGATGTTGGGCAACCTTCTTTGGAAGGGGGTGCCTCTGCAGGTACCTCAACAGTTTATCATTCTCCTACCACTTCATCAGACTCTCCAACTTTGTCAGATGATGAGGGCATATTACCTCTTGACCAGCAGGATACTCCTCCTAGACAGGCATTTGAGAGGTTACAGCATGAAGTGCTTGGAAGAAGAGACTGAAAATGAATCCTAATCAGTTGGTTAATCCAAAGGTTCGAGCATCCAAATTTTCAGGCAAGAAGAAAGAGGACCCTGATTGCCATGTGGCACAATTTGAGATCAGGTGGACAGCCAGTGGGTTCAATCAAATGTATGGGGATCAGGTTAAAATGCAACAGTTTGCTGCCACCTTTCAAGGGAAAGCTATGGACTGGTTTGCCGGTTTTGGTATGGCAGCCTTTAACTCATATGATGCCTTAAAAACAACATTTTTGGGCAGGTTCCGTAAAGATAAAACTCCGAGAGACATTCTTAGGAAGATTAAGCAAATCAAGAAAAAGGCTATGTTGGTGGAGGATTATGCTCAGAAGTTTAGGAATCTGCTAAACAGGCTGCATGCTGATGATACACCTTCAGTTGAAATGCAGATTACCTACTTTATGAAGGGTTTGAGAGGTAAGATTCAGAACCCCATTGCCAATGTTGAGATGGGCCAGAATGATACATTGGATACAATGATTAGGGTAGCTATGAGAGTGGAAAAGAGTCTTGGTACCTCTAGGTCTAAGAACAGTAAAGATGAAGACTCTTCGGATTCAGATTCTAAGGCAGATTCAGGATCAGATTCTGATATTGATGAAAGTGAAGATGAGGGCAACAATTACAACTCAGATTCTGATGATGATTCTAGTGACTTTGATGAAGATAATTTTAGCAGGAGGAAGAGGAGGAAGAAGAAGAAATCAGGATCAGCTCCCAAGACCAAAAAGAAGAAAGCAAAGGGAAAAGATAGGAAGAAGTCAATGGGCAGTAAGTTGGATAAAATGCTAAAACAGAAGCTGAAGGATTTGGGTATTTCTGACAATAAGAAAAAGGAAAAGCATTGTGAGATATGCCAGAGAAAGGGCCATGGAACTAGGGCTTGCTGGTATAATCCTAATGTTAGGATGGCACAGCAGATGGCAGTGATGCAAGCAAGACCGAGATCTATTCAACCAGCTGCAGTGAATCAAATTATTCCTGACACTATACCACAGAGATCCTTCAGAGGACCTAGAAGAATGCAAGCTAGACAGCCTTGGGAAAATTTTCAGTCATAACAGCAAACTACCCAAATGGGAGTATGCCATTATTGTGGAGGTCAATGACACTTTGTTGGACCAAACTGTGAGCTTTGGGAAAGGCATAGGACTGAGAGAGGAATGCCGGTAGCAAGGTCCCGCAATGACAGAAGACCTGCAGGAGCATCTCATCAACAACATCCACCTGCCCTAGTTGCAGCAGTCCTTATAGAGTTAACTGATCAAGATAAGAGTAGGCAAACTCCTGAAGGTACAGGAACTGCTTGCTATCAGGAAATTTACCAGGAAAAGGTTCAAGAAGCGGAAAAAGAGGTCTTGGGTAACACTAATGCTGTAAGTATGCATGTTCATTGTGATTGTTCTAATTGTATTGAAGTAGAGGAATGTCAGGATGAACCAATGGTTTTAGCGGTCACTAGAAGGCAAGTCGGCAAGAAGCTTGATTGGCAGGAACAAGAAAAGACAAGAAAAAAGGCAACCAAACAAGTTAGAAAATTGCAAAAACTTGCTAAAGGAGTTGAATTTGATCAAGTTGGGGATGTAGGGACTTCAGGGATACAACTTCATGAACTGCAGGACCAACTTTTTGAACAGCAGGATCAGGTTCTTGATCATCAGGAACATTTTCCTAATAGTAGAAATGCTAAAAAATTACAGCAAGGAGGTTCGGAAGAGTTGTTTCAAGCTTTGGCTAAGTGTTCTCTACAGTTGACTTTGGAGCAAGTTTTGGATTTGATATTAGGGTTTAAAGAGAAGTTATTCCTGAAGATCAGGCAGAAACAACAGGAAGTTCTTCAAGGTACAATGGATCCAGAGCAAGCACTTCCTGATTGTAAGGCAGTCATACAAACTCAGCAGGAGGTTGTGGATTACCAAGTATCTACTATTCAAGTTGAGTATGCAGGAAGAAAACATGATGATGTCCTGTTGGATGGAGGTTCAGGAGTTAATATACTTCCTGAACATACATATTTGGCAACTCAGCGCGGGAGGAGCTTTTACCAGCCCCATTTCAGGTCCGGATGGCAGATCAAAGGAGGTTACAGCCTTTGGGTATCTTAATGAATCAACAAATTTTAGTGGCTGGTCTCAAGTTTAGGGTGAGCTTTGTTGTGCTGAGAATGTCAGAAATTGGAGATTCTTATGAAATGCTTTTGGGGAGACCGTGGTTTAGATTGGCTAAACTCAAGCAGGATTGGGGAAATGATTATGTTTGTATTCCAAGAGGACTTAAGGAAATTAGGTTATCTACAGTTAATAAGGTTCTCTTGAAAAGTTCAGCTAGACCTATGGTGGCTCAGACTATTAACCTTGCAGATGAAGTAAAAGATGATGAGGAGGAATTATTTCTTCAGCCAAATCCTTCTGTGGTTCTAGTTTTTGAGATAGATGTTGATGGCATTATACAAGGGTATCAGGAGCAGCCTCATGTGGTTGGAAAGGTTCTTTTGGAGCATCAATCTGTTGAAACTATAGGTCAAAATCAGTCTGGACATCAAGCAGAAGGTCTTCTTGAAGGTCCGGAGTATCTTAAATTTCAGGACAGGTCAGGGGATGAGCATGATAAATTAATTCAGGATCAAGGCATTATTGATTATGCTACTAAGTGGGTTGAAGCTCAGGCATTAAAGGATAATAAGGCAGCAAGTGTGGCAAAGTTTTAGTATTCTAATGTTATGACCAGATTTGATTGTCCTATTGAGTTGATCAGTGATCGGGGGAAGCATTTCCTGAATCAAGTGATCAGAGAACTGACTATCAGGCATATGATTCTCCACAAAAAGTCTACTCCTTATCATCCTCAGGCTAATGGTCAAGCTGAAAGTTCCAACAAGATTTTGCTTCGTATTTTGAAGAAAATTGTTGAAGACAATCAGGAAGATTGGGATATTAAGCTTGATTCAGCATTATGGGCTTTCAGGACATCATATAAAGTTGCAATCAGACTTACACCTTTCAGGCTGGTTTATGGCCTGGAAGCAGTTGTTCCTATGGAATTTGTAGTTCCAAGTCTGAGAGTTGCTGTTTTGAGCAAGATGGATCCTGAAGAATCAGTGCAGCATCGATTAGAGCAAGTTCTGAAACTGGAAGAGGACTGGATATTAGCAGCTTATCTTACTGGAGTTACACAACAGAGGAGATAGGCATGGGTTAATAGACATGTTAAGAAGAAAAATTTTCAGGAGGGAGATTGGGTTGTAGTGTATAACTCTCGCCTTGGCAAGTTTCCTGGTAAGTTAAAGATCAGGTATGCAGGTCCCTTTGTCATTTTCAGAGACATGGGTAAGGGTACCTTTTTGTTGCAGGACTTGCAAGGGAAGGTTTTACAACCTGAAGTGAATGGATTTAGGCTTAAGAGATTGGTACAACCTTATTATTCCAATATTCATGTCATTATTCAAACTGGGACAAAAGAATCAGTTATTGGTAGTTACATGTGTGAATGGTTTAAATCTCATGATGATGAAGTGACACTTAGCACAAAACAGGGTGGACTGAGCGAGGACTTGGACTTTCGCATGCAAATGGAAAAGGGCATGTTTTCTTTTGGGGATTTTTCCCCTTCTCCACTTCCGCTTCATTTTCGGCCTGCAACTCTCACTGCCATGACGCATACCCATCGCTCTTCAGCCCGGAAGCTGTCTCTAACCAAGCGCGGCCGCCAGGAGGATGACGATGATGAGTCTTATGTGCCCAGTGATGATGACAAACCGGCGCAGCAGGGACACGAAGAGGTAATGCCGTCGAATGCTTCAGCTCTTTCCAGTCCTAGTGCTGTTGGTACTCCCTTCGTGGACTCCAACTTGTATTTGAATGTTGAGGTGGAGGTTCACCGATTATGGTTTAAAAAAATCGGGTTGTATGATTATGCCCGTTTGCCTTGGGATCGCTGGACATCGAATATGCATGCTTCAATCCAGATGGATATTTTGCGGCACTCAAATTGTAAAGTAGCAGGTCATCTTGAGTTAACTCCTGCAATGGTCAGTGAAGTGTTTGCTCTTCCTATGAATGATAATCCGATTGCATATTGGTGTAATGAAGATCAGATGCGGTATGTTTTTGGTGAACCAACTGGACCTCGGAATGTTTATGTCCTGAAGCGCATTGATGGCGTCAAGAAATTGCAGTTGCGATGGTTTATGGAGCGTTTTTATGATGTTTATCAAGATCGATAGTATTGCTCGTGATACTTATGGCATTCTTTATTATGCAGAGCATTTGGGGATGCCGAACTGGGCAGGCCTTATGTTTGATAGGCTCAAGGCTGAAATCAAGATTTCCAAAACCAAGAAGATTTTTCAGAAGTCTCGGATGGGTTGTTTTCTTGCAGGTTTGTATGAGCATGCACGAGCTTACAGCTGAGTATTTGCTAAAAATGGATATTGCTTCTTTGGCTGAAGATGTAGTGGAAGTTGATCATAAAGTTGATGTTTCTTAGGAGATTAAAAATGTCAGTGATGTTCATGATATGTTTGATGGTTATGCTACAAAACAAGCTATTTATAGTGACTTGAAGCAGGTTGGATATGATGAGGCATATGCTCAGCAGATTGCTTCTGAATTTGTTAAAGGGGCTCCTAAGGATGTAGGTGTTAATGATGTACTTCATGTTGGTAAACAAAATGATGGGAATGATGCTTTTAAAGTGGATGGTAGTCTTTATGCAAAGAAAAGGCAGAAAATTGGAAAGATATGGTTGAGGAGTCGGTCTACATCAGTGGAGAAGAAGCAAGATGCTAATTTTGATGCTCGGATTCTGGTTTCAACTGGTTCTGGGATGCATGATGATCACTTCGGTAGTCTTTCTGATGCTGTTGGAGTTATGCAGAAACTTATGGTATATTTTCAGGATTTTGATAAGCGCAATGCCCGTACTGTTGTTCGGATTACTGATATGCAGGTTCAGCTAGCTGCCAGGCAGAAGGCAATTGAGGACTTGACTCAGCAGGTGCAGCACAAGCAATCTGAGTAGTATGATGCATTGGAATTGGATCTTAATGGTAAAATTATGCATCTGCAGCAGCTGTTGGATAAAAATAAAATGTCTACTACACTTTTTGAAAAATGGACTAGTGAACTTAAGGATCAATGCTTGGAGGAAATGCAGTCTTTTATGGGAAAACATGTTCAACTCCAGGTTGATTATCAAATGTTGTTGGAAAGATATCAGCCCCCATTGAAAGAAGTTAAGAAGCAGATCTTGAGTAATGTTGAGGTTGAAGTAGATGCTTTAGTGATATTGAAATCTAATTTTGAAGATATTCGAAATACATTGGTGAATGATGTCAAACTTGCATGGCAAATGGTTGTCGATCGGTTTGAAGGCATGATTTCTCGGCCTTATCATATGCTTCAGAATGCCTTTGTGTCTGCAGATTATCAGGATGTTATGCATGAGAGAGACGCTTTGAAATTGAAAGTCCAAGAATTGGAGGCAAAATGTATGGATGTCACTGCAAAATTGGAGAAGGCTATGGATGCAAAAAGAGCAAGTGAAGAGCATGTAGCTACTTTGTTGCAGCATAGAGACTTTCGGTCTGATGATCATGATTCTCTAATTCAGGAAGTGGTTCATACACTTTATCAAGATTTTTCTGCTATTGATCATGATGCTGGTATTGTGTCATGTCAGAAGTTTTCATGCACGGATATCATTCCCTATACTCCTAGATCTTACTAGTTGTTACTTTGGATGTAGTTTTTTTTTGTTCATGATATATTGTGATCATCTCACTGACTCTTAGAATCAATTATTCAACTGCATAAGAGGATTATGAGTATCCTAGAGGGGCTCTACTCATGATAGCTCAGTGCGGCTTGTCAAGGGGTGCAAGGCCTCTGATAAGGCATAATTGTGTTCTTTGAGTAAGTTCTTCATCATATCTAGTCTTTATATGTTCAGTTAAGCTATATGCTTGTGGGTTCGAGTCATGACTGGCCCAGTCATCCACCAGGCTGTGCCAGGTGTTAGGGCTCGGATTCCATCGTTTATTTAGTACTATTTCATACATTAGTACTTGTATGCATGTAGTCTTTTGGGTCAGCATATGTAAAGCAGCCTTTATATTTCATATGATGTGTCACCTGAAAGTCAGGGCACAGGTTAAAAACTGTCAGGTAGTTGTATTCGGGCTGTGGATTCTTGATCGTGAATGGAATATGACTGTGTGCAGCGCTCAGGACTGTGACTGCTGATGTTTGATCCTATCATTTTCTTATCGTGCCTTGAATGTTAATGTTATTCTCTTCCATGTTACTCAATCAATGACGATTATGGTGAATGAAAACAATGTTGTGTTCAACGATCAGTAATTTTATGTTGCTGAGCATGATGTTTGCTCTGTATTTGAATGTATTTTTCTGAATATTATTTGTAAATGAAGGCTAGAAATATATTCAAGGAGTTTCTTTCCAGTACTATTGTGTATTCAAGCATAATGATATTTTGTGGATGTTATGGTGTGTCAAGAGGCCAAAACACATCATAGCATAACCCAAGACATACATCCGGAACCAATAGGCATATGTCAAAGCATGAAAGATAGCTTCAGCCCAAGAGTATTCAGCATGCATTTACTGTTATAAATTGTGTATTTCCAGCCCAAAATCATGCCAAAATCATAGCATTACATGTAGCTTCAATCCCCCAATCAATCGGGATGCAATATGCATCAAACCGGTTATATAGTCATGCCCAAACAAGCATAGGCATACAAATACATGCTATCTTAGACCTGAAATCTGTTGCAGAATATTCTGTCATCAGAATTTGGCAAATCCGACATCACCATCACGTCCGGAGCATGTCAAAACCCCAACTTAGACTCTTACCTTGCCTGAATGGAGTTCCGAATGCCCGAGATATGACAAAAAGAGTGATTTTTTGGGCCAGATTTTAAAACAGGCGCAAAAAAAACGTGAGCTGGTTGGGGGGGCCAGATTTTAAAACAGACGCAAAAAAAACGTGAGCTAGCTGGGGGGGTCTTCTGTCCCACGTGTCAACAATGGGGCCCAAAGGGGGCACAAATAAGGGCCAAAGAAGGCCTACACCAAGCCTCAACAAGCCTTGATAGGCTGGAAGCAAGATCCAGGTGAAGGAAGCTCCAAGAGGTGTGAGTTATGGCTGCCCACAACTTGTTTACAGTATGTGAGACTTGAGAACTAAAGTAAACCCTAAAGAAAATGATCAAATACCTCTGATGTAATGCCCTGAAGGTGCCCAACAATGCCGGGAAGGTTCTCGGGAAGCCGCGGAGTGACGGGAGCTCGAAGGAGTCGGATATGGCTGTTGGGAAGGAGACGCAATGCAAATAGGGAGTCGATGGGATGCTGAGAATGCCACGAACTAAGCTCAAGAGTCGGAAAGCAAAGCTCTAATACCAGTTGAAAGGGAGCGACGGATCGAAGGTTGGACTCAAGAGCTATGGCGGGAGAGCAAGAGCAAGAAAGGGAGAGACTAGAAATGGGAATTCCAACAGTCAAAATGTGTGACCGGGCCTTCCTATATTCAAACTGCCACTAAAAGAATAAAGAATAAAGTGACGGTGATGGGCACCCACCACCTGCAGTGTGCAGTGGTGGCGGTGACTGTCAGTGTAGTAATACACGGGCAGCTAGGTAGAGGCGCCTTTACCCCCAACAAGTACTAAATAATAATAGGGCATGTGGACACACATTGAGGTCCTTGCGCACAATGCCTCCAACCATTGGGTCTCATTATGGCAATGCATTCCCCTCCATTAGGTCTCGTTATGGTAACTCATTCTTGCGTAGAATGAGCAATCCTCATTTACACATCTCAAATATCGAGAGCATCTACTAAATTTAACCACACCATCAAATAGATTATAGTTAGAGGTCACATATTCTGTCCATGGATGGTAATCATTGCATTGCTCCATTCAATACATTACTTGTCTAGAGCTAGGAGTGGGCAACTCAAAGTCTATGTAACCATCATATTGACTTGGTCGTTCCTTTACTTGCTTGAAGATCTTTATGTGTTGAAATGCAATGTGTAAGCTATTATGTATTGGTAAGCATTTGATGAGATTGTCAAGTAAATTCTAAATATTGTAAAAGAATAGACATTGTTCTTGTCTCTCTTTTGTAGCTCCCCCTGTGAGTTGGAGGCACCACTTAAACTCATTCGATAGAATTGATACAAATCATGGAGTTGAGCAGCAGATATCCATCTTCCCCTCCAACAATAGTTAGGGGTTCAAGTTTCACATAGATCTCATTCAGGCCCAACGGTATTAAGGAGAAATAACATTGTTGAAAGTCAAAGGCATATCTTAGAGTTGAGGCTTCAATGGCATCACTCTTTCTTGACCGAGTAGCATCACTTTTTGCCCATGGCAAAGTCCAAAGAGACTGTGATCTTCGAAGCCATTTAAATTCCTTATGGCACAACAAAATCAACAGAGGAGGAGACACCATAATACCCACAAAGCTTGTTAATTGGATGTTGTAAGACATGACATTTTTGTTAATGATTTAAAGATTTAGTATCCTTTTCAGATGAGTGCCATAACAAATAACAAGGTACAATTATATGGTATTGAAAATCCTATGCATTATAGCGTCGCCATGATTTGTCTACAAATACAATTAAGACTACGGTAGTCATTTCTTCGATTCCTATTTTGATACTTTTCGTTGTTTCCAAAAATCATTTAACAATAGTCACATTTCTTGATTTAATTCAAGATCTGCATCTCTAATTTTTTCACTAAAAGTAATATTTAACAAGTATCACAACATCTTAATAAATTTCACAATGAGATAGAAGATCTTGGGGTAATGATCTTGTGTGGGTAGAAACAAGCATGAAAACTAGATCTTGTCCTTGTAAATGACTATACCCCATTGAAAGGCTCTCTCTCTCTCTCTCTCCTTTCAAAAATAACTTCTCAAAAAGTATCTTTTTCTCTTATCCTTCTTCTTCTTCTTCTTCCTCTCCTTTCTTTCTATCTATTTTTCTTCTACACCTCTCCTTCTTCCTCTCTCGTGGTGGAAGAGACGGCCTCCTACACATAGGGTGAGAACTTTGACATGGTGTGCATATCGTATCTTATCAAAGCTATGTGAAATGCTTTGTATCTATCAATGGTAGGATTGTCTACTGTTGCCGCACGATTTCGCACTGCTCTCGCAAGGATTACCGAGCCCTGATTGAAGGGCTGTGCGACAAGATTCCACATGTGGACATGTGGCATTCTGGTTCTATGCATTACACAAAATTGCTGCAAGGGTAGCACATTGCATTGCGTGACGGATGCACTACTGTCGCATGGCAAGCAGTACTACTGCATTATTGTCCCAAAATTGCAGGTTGTAGTTGTGGTTAAAACTCATCAACACAGATTTCAAGTGGCCACGAACAACCTCGCCTTCTCCTCTAGCTCCTTCTAGGATCTCACATTGTAGAAGTGCTTATGATAGTTCATGCTACCTATAGAGAAAGGGACATAGATGATGATGATGATGATGATGATGATGATGATGTTGCAACTGAGAGTAAGGAAGCTCCCTGGCTCACTTTGTGCCGATGTGAAGATAGATGGCACAATGTTGTGCTTGTCAGTGCCATGGTTGCAATGTTGCATTGCATTTGCCAAGGATATAGTGTTCTGGAGCACACTTAATGTAGGGTAGAGAGAGCATGGGCAAGGGAGGGAAAGAGTTGCACACTTCTAAATGCTTCATGGTGTCTTTGGTATGGTTTCTTTTTTGAGGAGATTGATGTTGTGCGGGTGGACTTGGTGCTTTGAGGCATGATAGTTTCTTCCCAAATCATTTTGTGTTGACATAGAATGAGTTAGGGAGTTTCATGGTGGGTCAAATCCTTTAGATTAGGTGAATCAAATCATTCTATAATGCGATGATGCCATCAAATATGTATAAAGAGTTTGGGACGTTGAAGGAATGCATGTAATGCTGATTTAGTGCTTTGAGGCATAATGGTTTTCTCCCAAATCATTCCGTGCCGACATGGATTGAATTAGGGAGTTTCATTATGGGTCAAATCCTTTGGATTAGGTGGATCAAATCATGTTGTAATGCGATGATGCCATCAAACATGTATGAAGAGTTCGGGATGTTGAAGGAATGCATGTAATGTTGATTTGGTGCTTTGAGGCATAATGGTTTTCACCCAAATCATTCCATGCCGATGCGGAATGAATTAAGGAGTTTCATTGTGGGTCAAATCCTTTGGATTAGGCAAATCAAATCATACCATAATGTAATGATGCCATCAAACATGTATGAAGAGTTCGAGATGTTGAAAGAATGCCTATAATGGTGATTTGGTGCATTGTGGCATATTTCAATCCTTCTTAGGCATAGTTCTAAGCTTTCTTTTCACATGTAATGGATTTGTTAATGCTACATCCCCTCCAGCAAGGCCAAACAAATGCATGGTTGCAAGAGAGGGAAGAATGTGGCTTCATAAGACGAGATAACTTACCAAGTCTATATTGTGCATGCCTCATCGCAACGTGTCGAGGTGCATGATTTGGGCCATGAGGTTGAGAGCCAACATATCAACTGAGGAAAATGAGGAGGCACATGATAATCAAGATGAAGGTGCTTCCCTTGAAGCTAACCCACAGATAGTGCCTTATGTGTTCTAGCCTGAGGTTGGCTCGTTAGACAATGAGATGGATGATGCTAAGCTTCACATGAATAGAGGGGAGGACATCACGAAAAAGATTCCATTATTGAGCTATTTTCACTGCCCATCAATACCCTTATGTAGGCTAATCCCCTATGCTTGTGTCAGGGGGCTACGAGATGATATCTCAAGTGTGTATCTACATTTATATTGTTCTTAATAATGTTTTCCCATTGATTTGGATTTGTGACTGCCTTGGGATTGTATTTGCAAGCTTGAAGTTTGCATTTGCCAAAGAGGGGTATGTTCTAGAAAAAGGAGCTTTCATTGTTTCACTATGCACTTGTGATTAAAAAAATGACCCTGGTGGATGACAATGTAATGGGGAGTTGGGATGCCATTTGGCATCAAACCAATAAAGAGTTAGAGAGAGAGATCATATCCAAGGATGAGCTTCACTCCCTATCAGGGAAGATGTTTCATGTCTAGGAGAGGAATCACTGGACCATTGCTTAGATGGTGGCAATCGCAACGAGCTTTGTGAATATAAGAGCAAAGCATTCCAGGGGTGCTCTACACTCTTATTGATCCCACAAGGGTTAGTGAGATTGCACTTTTGTCCAGTCTCCGATGAATGAACTAGTAGGTTTTGATATTTGTTATATTTTTTTCAATTTGATTCAATTAATTAATATAACGATAAGTTTTTTTTTGCAGTCTAAACACACATGCACTTGTGGCTCCCACACTGTTTGATGAGCTGATTAATGTGGTAAAAATATGTTTAGCAAACCATGAGCAATATATGAAGGAGCTTCCTAATAAGGACCAGAAATTTATTGCACACCTTAGAAAGAAGTTTTCAAGAGGGGCTGATCCATGGTATCCACTTACATGATGGTACTTAGGAAAGCTCGTATATAAGTAAGTGATGGGTTACTTGCTTCTCTAGGGTGTGGGTATGGTGTTGTGTTGGTTGAATTTGGAATTTAATGATGGTATGGTAGTGTGATGTTGATCCATAATGGTTGGTTGACCATTGTGCTTTTATAGGTGCAAATAACTCAAGCTATCAACCACAAGCTTGAAGTATCAAGAGTAAGCATTTCAAACGAGCAATCGGCCTCATTGGAGGAAAATGAGCTAGGGGATCTTGCCACGTAATATGGTGAGAGAGTTGGAAAGATACATGATACCTTAGTTGGACTTATGATACATGTGTTGGTGTGTTGCCTTAGCAAGTCGTTTATTCTTCTTGTACATCCTTAACATTTTGGACCCTAAACGTGTTGATGTGTATTGTAAGCATCTCTTCGCTTTGAAGTGGGGTGCATATGACAGACAACCCCACCACACGGCCTCGCAGGCCAGGAGCGTCTAAAACTCACTTTGCACTAAATGCTTATGACGATTTTGTGTTTGTATCCAATATGTAGTCCAACGTTCACCTTCCCTTCTTCTTAGAGGGAGATCCCATAACATATATTTTTTGCTATTTTTTTCCTATTTATTATTCATAAAAAATAGGTATTTTTGATTTATTTGTATTGGCTTATTATTTTGGCTGAAACTTAGCATTTTCTCTGATTTTATTCCATTCCCATCCCTTTTCTCCAACTCAAAATTAAAAAAAACCACTAATTTCCATTGAAAATGATATTTTACGGATTTTAAAGATTTAATAACGGCTCTAAATCATCACGGGTTCTGTATTTCTGTAATTCCAGCCCTCAAACATGATGCAAACAAGGTTCAAACAAAAATTCATTACATATGAACAATATTTGGACCATGAAACAACAAAAACAATCAAATTTCTTTGTAAAATTGGAGCATACCGCGTGTCTTGCATGTTGTAGGTTTTTTAATGATTATTATGAGCAGCCCACAGATCGACCAGCAACCATTCTTCAGTGCTGAACCTCTTTCCTCAGCCTCCAGTTCATCTTGAAGCAATCCGGACAAGCATTTTTCATCCCCTCTTCTTCTTGATTTCTTGCACATGAATGCCTCTATGTAGGAGAGAGAGGGAGGAGAGAGAAATACTGGTTTTTGATCTCTTGATTCAGTGCATCATTTATTAATCTGTTTATGGCGATGGAGGTGAAGGATAGAAGCATCTCAGGCCCAAGAGGATTCCTTCTGCCTCCACCGATTAGAAAATCCATCATGCGGGGAGAAAAGAGAGGGCACAAAAAACTGACGTTCCCCCCGGCCATCATTTCATTTCATGGGCATTTCTTGCCCTTAAGCTCTTAGTTAAGAGCTTTAAGCTAAATACCCAAAATATCTAGTTCATGCTTTTTTGCATTCACACTTTCGGTCAAATGGTTTTTTCAATTTTGAGGGGGAAAATGACATCGGAATCAAGATCTGTCTGGAGGGGTGGCTCTGTGGTATCGAAATCTACAAAGCTGGACCTCATCATGCTCTTCTCGACTTCCAGATCTAGTAGCTGCTTCACAACCCCAAATCTTGCGAGGATTAAATGGGGGACCAAACGACCTCGGAATGGAGATCCGAGACTTGCGTTGGATTCCTGATGTTGTTTTATATCTAGGAAAACTCCAGCTCAACCATCCGCTACCGTTTGATTTCCATGAAAATAAGCACTAGCGCTTTAGGGACTTGCCACTTAAAATCGTACTGATTGCCACTGTCGCCTTCGACGACGAAGTTTATTTTTCCCCGGCTATTTTTAAGCAGTTCTCGGCATCAAAAATCATATGTCATTGGCGACCACCATGGGATAGGGCGACTCAGTTTGTCAAATCCCACGAATAGATCTGCACATAAACAACAAAAAAGAGTATCAAGCTGATACAAAAAATACACAACACAACACATCACAGCTCACACCCTACCCCCTGACAAAACCAAGGCATGAAATCCATGAGGAGTAGGCCTAGCATAATCTGACAGAAAGTCTAAAGCTAGTCACTAACCAACTACTCCAATACAGCGAAGCTGAAAAGAACTATCAAAGAGGTCATCCTAGGTGGTAGTCTGAACTACCTACCTAACTAAGGACAACCCAACCAGGAGCTCCTCATGGCGAGGACTCCTATAGCCTAATCAAAAAGTATTATCTTTTAGCACAGTTTTTCTTCTTTTAGGTTTTTATTTTCCATACTCGAGCGTGTAAAAAGGAGAGAGCTGAGTGTAGTGATCCAAGGAAAACAAGGCATCAGTCTCTCAGGTCCTGTCTCGGTACCCAAGAACCTACCAAGCCCTCGCAAAGCAACATTTAATCCTTTTCTAATGCTTACTTTTATTTTCGCTCCACCCTTTTTTTATTCTTTATTTTTTAAGCTAGATGTCACCCCAAGGAAGACAAGGCATCGGCCCTGGGTCTTGTCTCATCCCCAGGAACCTATCAAGCCTCTGCAAGGCGATAAACAACAACTCAAGAATGTTTCTTTCTTTCCTTTTCTATTTTTATAGGGGTTAAAACCCTTTTTTACACACCTCTGTATATTCATATATTGTCTTTCAGATATTTAAGATTTTATCTCCTACCATCATTGTTTTAGTAGCCTTCTCTAACTGCCTTACAACTAGCAAGAACTCCTAAAATGGCTGCCTAGCGGGCTGGCAGAACAGGGTCACTAGAACTCCCATCTAAAACAGGTCTTTCATTGCCTGACAATGCCTTGCAAGAGGCAATGACTACTCAGACCTCCCCCAGACATACCTAACCTAAACCTGGGACTTCATGCCTTGATTGCTAGTCCCCAACAAAAAAGAAAACCCTCACCCGCACATATATTATTAATTGCTTAAGGGTAAATCTAGAAAAGGGGATGATACCACCTGGAATGGCCACAAGAAGCTTCTTCGCAGCAAAGGCTCCCTCCAGCGACTTCGTCAACCTTTATGGCGCAAAAATAACAAAGCATTAAATATACTTGCACCAAATAGAGATAGGGCCCTCTTGGCCTAAAGAAATAGCACATTTCACTGCAACCTAACTAGCCCTCTTGGCCTAAAGAGATAGATTATTAAAACCTGAAAACAGCTGGCCCTCTTGTCCTAAAGAAATCAGACATTAACTACGTAAAGTAATGGGCCCTCTTAGCCTAACGGAATCAAACAAAATAGCTTATAGAAATCCCTCCTTGGAAAAAGTTAAATATACGCAAATACGCTCCATTCCAAGGGGAAAAATAGGGCACTCAACTTTAAACTAAATGCATCAAATTATGGCCCATACCTCCTGCATATATAGCAAGAGGCGTACGCATAGCATGTTTTCTAATCAACCTATGGGTCTAAGATAACAATGGTAGATGGGTCTCGACTACTCTTTGCATTACCCATATCAACCATCACCTGCCATATAATGCATGGTCTGATAACATTCCCCACAAGCAACCAGGTCCTGTCTCATTATCAATAACAACATCCGGACTAGGACCACAGTTGAAAAAGAGATCCTCTTCATAATAAAAATTAGCTAAGGAATCCGCAAACTGATTCCAATAACATGGAATCAGCTGAAGAGATATGCTCTCAAATTTATCAAGTAGGGTTATAGCAGTTCGATGATACATACGAAGGAGAGGATTCCGGACTGTATATGTCCCATTGAGTTGATTTAAGATCAGTTGGGACTCCCCTTTTATTAACAACCGCCTAATACCACCTTTCTTAGTAATATTCAATCCCATAATCAGAGCTTTATACTCCACCATGTTGTTAGTAAATCCTATCCCGAGATAAGCAACTAATTTTATTGTAACTCTACATCGGGGATCGCGGATAATTACCCAAAAACTTCATTTCCTATTAGGACCCCTGGACGCTCCATCAAAGTATAATGTATACATCCATAATGGGTTTACGCAGCCAACCATCAAGAAATCCCCTATTCGTAATTATGATAATCAAAGTTCAACATATTTAGAGGATGAACTGACAGCTCCATAACACCTTCTTCATTAAACTCAACAGGGATGCTTGTCAAGATTTGTAAGCAGTGATGGCAGAAAGCTTTAATCTCCCACACAAAGGTATCGTCTTCTTGCTCAATCACTTTATATCCCTTTCTCCACCCGATAAGCCTCCCCTGATGATATCTTTGCTCGAGATATGGGTGCTCCAAATAAAGAATTAACCGCCCCATCAACCAATTTAAGCTCTCCTGCAGGTCCCCAGCATGGACCTGCAATGCATTTAGCGCATTATCATACTTAAAAATAATAAGGTCTAATCTTATTAAGATTAACCTTATTCTTAAATTCTACCCCTTGTAGATAAGCTAATAGAACTGTGGACTTATTTTTACCTATCCGAACTATCTTGTAAGGGCCATCCCATCGAGGTTCCAACTTTCCTGGAAATAGCTCCCTACGCGCATCGTAATATAGAACTAATTGCTCCATTTTAAAAGTATATTTCTTCACTTTCAGATCATGCAACCGTTTTATCCGACGTTTAGCTACCTCCTGTGCAACAAACTCTGCAATTTGTCTAAGTGGGCTATAGTTGCAAACCGCTCAAATAGGGCATCTTCATCACCCAGAGAATGATTGATTGCGAATCTAATGGTTGGAAACTCAATTTCTAAGGGAAATACACACTCCTCCCCATAAACTAATTTGAATGGGGTGTGGCCAGTGGCTCGTTTGAACGTCGTATTATATGCCCAAACCGGCACAGATAATTTTGTATTCCAGTCCTGCTTCTTTTCGGAGACTATCTTGGATAGGATACCCACAAGCTGCTTATTGGTACTTTTGACTTGTCCATTTGCTTACGGATTATAGGGGGTCATCTTGTTATGCGTGATTTTCCAAGCTTCAGTCAGACTTTTAATCACTTTATTTAAAAAGTGAGTTCCATGGTCCAATACTATTTCTTTTGGCAAACCAAAACGGCAGATGATTTGCTCAAGTAGGAAACTGACAGTCTCTTTTGCATTGTCCTGCCTCGTCGCCTGTGCTTCTGACCACATTGTAAAGTAATCAGTTGCTACTATAATGTACCTCTTCTGAGTAGTAGACGATGGGGTGATAGGACCCACAAAGTCAATGCCCCACTTCTCAAAAGGAAGGATAGCCATGATAGGCGTAAGTGGACGCTTCCTACTCTCTTTGTTGTCATGCCTTTGACAGGCATCACATCTCTTAATATAGTCAAATGAATCCTGGAAGATGGATGGCCACCAATATCCAGCTCTTAACGCTTTCTATACCGTTAACCGCCCAGCAAAGTGCCCTTTACAAGCGGAGTCATGGCAATCTTCCAAAATAAAGGGAACCTCATCAGGCATCACACATCGGCGATAGATATCATCAACACCCTGCCGATATAATGTGCTTGCGATCAAGGAAAATTTCAATGCCTGCTGTTTAATTTTCCTCTTTTTCAATTTTGATAAAGTAGCTCCAGTCTCTCCCGTAGAAAGATAGTGCGTTATAGCAGCATACCAGGAGGGAATAGATATCGTATCAATCTTGAACAAAGTCTCCATGTCACTTCCTTCAACCACGACCTCTTTTGGCTCTCCGAAATCCATAAGATACTCTACAATGCCCTGAAGCTTCACCGGCTTTCTCTTAATCTCATAATCAAATTCCTGCAAAGTGATTAACCACTTTTCCAAACGATCAGGCGGCTGTAACTTATTCAACAACAATCGAAGCCTTTTCGCCTTCGTATAAAAAACCACCCTCTCATAGAGAATGTAGTGCCTGAACTTTTTGGTCGCAAATACCATCACAAGGCACAACTTCTCCATATAGGTGTAGTTAATTTTCGATATGCCCAACTTCTGACTAGCAAAAGCTATCGGATGATACCACTTTTCCTCCCAAATTTGAGCTAAACAACAGCTGATACTATACATGGTTGTTGCTGAAAATATATAGAACATTTCACTCCTTTTTGGTGCTTTGGCAAGCTCGTGCTTCACATCATCAAAAGATATTTTGCAAGCATCACTCCATGAAAACTGATAATTAAAGAACAATAGGTTCGTCACAGGCAATGTTCTTTCTGCCAAGGCATTGATAAACCTTCGATAATCCCCTACTGAGATGACAGAAAGCTATGCACTTCCTTTGGTCAATGAATACTTTTATCTCCTCTGGGGAGATGTCACCAAAATTTGGGCAATGAAAGCTAGTTGATCCAAAATTTGGTCAATGAAAGCTAGTGGCTGCCCCCAGATCATCAATGAATACTTTCATCTCCTCTGGGGAGATGTCACCAAAGGTCTTGTCGGCTGTTCTTTGCCACGAACGAGGTGCATTACACAACCCAAATGCCATCACATGGTACGCAAAGGTACCAAAGACTGTAATAAACGTCATTTTTAGCTTGTCTTGCTCAACAATTGCCATTTGATTATACCCTGCAAAGCAGTCCATAAACGAATAGATTTCCCTACTCGCTAGTTGATCCAAAATTTGGTCAATAAACGGCAACGGGTAGTAATCTTTAACAGTCTACTTATTCAACTCTCTAAAGTCTACACAAGGATGGATTTGATTATTATTCTTCTTCCTGATCACAACTAGTGAGCACCATTCAGTATGCTGAACAGGGAAGATCAAACCCGCTTTCCGAAACTTTTGTAGTTCCTCATACAACCCGTCCCTTAATTCAAAAGGCATATGCCTTACTTTCTGACGTATAGGGTGGGTACCTTCCTTTACAGGAATAGTATGCACAGCTAGACTGGGAGGAATACCCCAAAGTTTGTCATAGCTCCAAGCAAAGATATCGTGGAACTCCCGAATTAAGGACACATAATCCTCTCTTTCTTCCGAACTGAGCATGGATCCTAATTTAATTGGCCGCGAATCATTTAGCGTACCAAGATCTAGCTCAATAACGTCCGCGTCTCTTATTCAATCATGCGGCTATATCGGCTCATTCAAGGCTATCTGATAAATATCCTCTGTAGTGGACCCTTCCTTAGATCCATCACTTGATGACGTCTCACTACCAGATGGATCATCTACTGTTTCTAGTTCAGTGGAGGATAGTGGAGCTCTCTCACTCTGAGGAGACTCAGGGTAAGCATCCACTATTATACGATGGGCACCTCGACCTAGAATCACTCAACCAGCGGGTATATTGACTTGATAGTCTGTCTGTAGAATCCATGGCCTGCCTAGCAAAACCCGATAGTTAGGACGTCCAGCAACCTTATCACCCTAAAGTCTAGATAGCATTCCACGCTCGCAACTGTAATGTGGACCTTATTAATGTAACCTTCTAGTTGTCTTAGACTATCATCAGCCATCCTAAGAAGTGTGGAGCCATCTTTTTGGATCTCTAGACCTAACCTCTCCATCAAGTCTGAACTTATGATATTGACAGTCAGTGTGCACGATAGTGTGCTCCACTAATATTCCATCCACATATGCTGGAACCCTAGGGCAATGCTTTTTAGCATGATCGAACCAATCTTCCCCCACTCTAGCTATGCCCAACGGTTCTACTATATACCCTATACGCAGGATTTTCTTGAATTCCTTGCGTACTCCTGAAGAAAGTTTAATCAATTGTAGGAGATTCACGTCTGGTTTGACTTCGCAAAGGGAACTTGCTAGATCAAAGTCGTGGTAATTAGCCAAAGTTCTCTTCTCATGCCAAACCATTATCTCCTTTGGTCTTTCAATCGGTTTTGGTGCCTCTTTTTTAGCATTTACCTTCTTTCTTGGCAATCCCTTATCCTCCTCGAGATTGACTTTACTACCAACAGGTCTTAACGGTCCACCTTCCCTATTAGGATTCAGGACTCGCTTTTCCCTAGCATCTAGCTTAGGGTTTCCCTCGACAGGTTTTTCAATTCTCTTGTCACCCTCTTTAATCTTTTGACCTCTTGTTACGGCTCATAGATTAGAAGTTTCAGCATCATTGACACGTACAGTCTCAATAAGGCTGACTCCACTGCCATGAGGTAACTCCTCTACAACAGCCTTTCCTCTTTGCAGTATTTGCCTTGGTCTATCGTCTTGCGGGAGATTATTCCCTTGTGCACGATGGTTAATTGGACCTGGTTTTTTACTCCCATGTTGGAGAGAATTGATCTTACTCCAACAGGTAGCAATTAAGTGGCCAGACTTCCCGCAAATATCACATTTGACATTCGGGCAATTCCTAGGGAAATGTTGCCCCCCACACCACTTATAGCTGAATCTTGAGGGGCCATCCTCTTCAGGGCGTCGGCTCCCTATCAAATTATGTTGATTCTTAAGAAAATTGACATCCACAGCTATTTGTCGATACTGTTCAGAGATCATATCGATGTAGTACTTTATCATGTCCTTAACTTCACCAAGGACATTAGAAGCACTCGACTCATAGCCACGATCGTCAGTCTGTTGCCCCATGGGCCTAACCGCTTGATTAGGAATTATCCATTGACCAACTAGGACAACATTAGGATTCATTTTTTGGTTTCCACCACTATTTAGTGAGGCCGCCTGACTAGCCATAGGCATAGTCATGCTAGGAGGAGCTGGTAACATAGGCAGATTCGACATACTACTCCCTCTACCACCCATATTTAACATAGAGTCCCCTTGACTCCCATTGGTCAAGGCCAAATTATTACCATTCCAAATTATCCTTGCTGCATAAGCCGCTTGCAAGTGCAACTCTACTCCTTCTGCTTGGGTAATGGCGATGTCAATATCGGCCAAAGCAACAATCCTCAGCTGCACTTGGATATTAAAATCCAATCCATGTAGGAAATATTGCAACTGTGCAACTGCTGGAATGGGAATATAAGCGTTAAGTTTGCAAAGAACTTGCTTTAGTTTCTTGGCATATGCCTGGACATTCTCATTTGGCTCTTGGCGTGTTATATTCATCACACGCAACCAATATTGTCCACCCTTCTTAGGGGCAAACTCCTTACGGAAAGCTGTAAAGAATTGGGCACTGCTAGTTATGGTTCCGGCTTCTAGATCGTGATACCACACTATCGCTCTTCCTTTCAACGTCATGTTGAAGAACATCATTAGGTGTCCTTCATCTTGGATTCGATAATTGAACATGAGCGTTTGAAAATCCTTAATGTGGAGTTCTCCATCTTCTTCTGCTAACCCATGGAAAATGGACAACGATGCTCCTAATGCCGGTAAATCCGGTGTACCTGCTGGAATTGCGATAGGTTGTGCCATGGCTACAATCGGATTGACAACAGGAGTTTGTGTAGGCAACAGTACACCCCCACTTGTTGTGGGTTGATTAATTGGAAATAGGAAAGTACCAAGACTTCCACTTGCACTCAAAGAGCTACTCGTAATACCTAGGTTACTGGAACCACTGCCACTTATGCGTAACGGGTTGCTTCTTTGAGGAGAATAATATCTTACTATCTCCAACCGTCGTCTAGCCCTCTCAGCATGTTCTGCTTTTTTTATTTTGGCTTGATGGTCCTTGTGAGAGGACATAAACCAACTATTTGATCCCTAAAGACCCTAGATTTGAGAACCTCCACTTGTTGGCGACTCCCAAAAAACGCACCACTGATGGGACCTAAAATGGGCCGGCACTGGCTATGGCACTAGCCGGACCTCATGCATACGATAGACAATCTCACCACACGGCCTCGCAGGCCAGGAGCGTCTAAAACTCACTTTGCACTAAATGCTTATGACGATTTTGTGTTTGTATCCAATATGTAGTCCAACGTTCACCTTCCCTTCTCCTCAGAGGGAGATCCCATAGCATATAGGCATACTGCCTCGTAATACACACATAGGGAAACACCTCTTGGCTAATTGCCGCAGCTCCACTGTGACTCTCCTACACCTTGGGGATTGGCCCCAAGATGCATCGCTAACACATATGACATTCGCACAAACTCCACTCTTTCATAATTCAAAGTTCCAGGATATTTTTATTTGCCTCACAAAACTTTCCCCCGCGGAAGCACCTGTCTAGACCTACAGCTTAGGTTTCCTGTCCTCTCAGTGTTGGTCAAAGTTTATCAAACAAGTGCAATGCATTCCAGGAGATACCACATGGCATGCTTGATGCAAGGTGTATGACAATTGTGCACAACCATTTTATGATTAAAAAACCAACCATGTGAGGTGCAAAAAATAGCCCTTTCATGAACTTTATCTAAGCGTTACGTGTTGCATTGCTTTAGGGACTAGCAGCAGAACTTCCCTGCTACTAGTCGCCTATATTTAATTATGGAATGATCCCTAAATGCTATATACAAAGAGAGAAATCAAAATTTGTATCTTTTCAGCAATTAGATCGTCACACGAACTTCATCCTCCCCTCACCGTTTAGGTGTTGCTACGGTGCATAGGTGTAAATGGTTGTTTTGTATCATTTTTGTATGTAAAAAGCAATAAACACGGACTATAACACAAAGGAGGAGGCCAAACTGAGACTTAACCTCATGCTTTAACCTTGCCAAACATCCACGCACATAAATCTTATTTTTCTATATTTTTTGAGCGCGAAAATCTCAATTTCCTCTATTTTTTACTATTTTTGATTTATTTGTATTGGCTTATTATTTTTACCGAAACTTAACATTTTCTATGATTTTATTCCATTCCCATCCCTTTTCTCCAACTCAAAATCGAAAAAAACCACTAATTTCCATTGAAAATGACATTTTGCAGGTTTTAAAGAATTAATAACGGCTCTAAATCATCACGAGTTCTATATTTCTGTAATTCCAGCCCTCAAACATGATGCAAACAAGGTTCAAACAAAAAATCACTGCATATGAACAACATTTGGACCATGAAACAACAAAAACAGTCAAATTTCTTTGTAAAATTGGAGCATACCGCGTGTCTTGCGTGTTGCGGGTTTTTTAATGATTATTCTGAGTAGCTCATAGACCAACCAACAACCATTCTTCAGCGTTGAACCTCTTTCCTCAGCCTCCACTTCATTTTGAAGCAATCTGATCATAGCCGGATAAGTATTTTTCATCCCCTCTTCTTCTTGATTTCTTGCACATGAATGCCTCTATGCAGGAGAGAGAGGGAGGAGAGAGAAATACTGGTTTTTGATCTCTTGATTCAGTGCATCATTTCTTAATCTGTTTGTGGTGATGGAGGGGGAAGGATAGAAGCATCTCAGGCCCAAGAGGATTCTCTTGCCTCCACCGATCAGAAAATCCATCATGAGGGGAGAAAAGAGGGGGCGCAAAAAACTGACACCCCCAACCCCCCCCCACCCCACCCCATCATTTCATTTCATGGGCATTTCTTGCCCTTAAGCTCTCAATTAAGAGCTTTAAGCTAAATACCCAAAATATCTAGTTCATGCTTTTTTGCATTCACACTTTCGGTCAAATGATTTTTTCAGTTTTGAGGGGGCAAACGACATTGGAATTGAGATCGTCTGGACGGGTGGCTCTGTGGCATTGAAATCTACAAAGCTGGACACCGTCACGCTCTTCTCGGCTTCCAGATCCAGTAGTCGCTTCATAATCTCGAACCTTGCGGGGATTAAATGGGGGATCAAACGACCTCGGAATGGAGATCCGAGACTTGCATTGGATCCCTGATGTCATTTTACATCTAGGAAAACTCTAGATCGGCCATCTGCCACCGTTTGATTTCCATGAAAATAAGCACTAGCGCTTTAGGGACTTGCCGCTTAAAATCATATTGATTGCCATCGTCGCCTTTGACGAAGTTTATTTTTCCTCGGATATTCATAATTTTTGGCTATTTTTAAGCACTTCTCGGCATAAAAAATCATCTGTCATAGGGTCTAGATAGCTATGCTACATTAGAGAAGTTTAATTTGATTGCTCTAAATGTGAAATGAACTTAGCCTATACTAAATTAAAATAACAAGAAATTCAAGAAACACCCATTAAATCAAATGACCATAACCATGCAATAGATGAAAATGTATTAGATCTACATCACAATGTAGCCATAGCTAAATAATATTGAAGGTACAATGAGAATCAATGATGAGAGGTTGCAGCATGATATCCTCCTCATGCTATGGAGGGGCACGGTATCCACCCTAATACCATGGTGGCCAAAGAGTATGCACCCTCAATGGATGGTGGGAGATGGAAACCTCAAATAAGAAATGTTTAGAATTGCCAAAATATGCTTGGCAAGTTACAACTTTGCCTTTTATATAATCCTAGACCTAAGGCTAAATATTGGCTAAGATATTAATTTGTTTTATTACAAACCATCCCCTCCTAAAGAAGCTTTGTCCTCAAAGCTACAAAAATTTAGAGAATGTACAATGGATATATTGAGGATAGCTTGTTGGCAGGTAAAACCATGGTGGAGAAGAAATCCGTGCTGAAATAGAAGTCTTCATGCCACAAAGAAGAGTCCTTCAAAGTAGGTAAACAATTAAGAGAGGTCAGTGGACTGTTGTAGACTGTTAAAACATGGCAGCCAATCAAAAGTTCCCCACAACTTGTGATAGAGGAGTCCAAATGATATGAATGAAGTCTTGTTGGAAATAAAAGAATGTGGTTAGCACATAGGATTGAATCATATTGCCAAAGGACCATTTAATTCATGACAAAAAATTCACATTGCAAGTTGTCCACTATCCTATAACTATAATAATCCCACTATTTTAAAGGATTTGTGAAGCCTTAGAAAGGATGATTGAATATGTTGAGGAACTAGTATTGCAATCTTTATTTACAACCTAGTAACAATGAGAATCACAAAAGCCAAATATGCCTCTAGGGTCAAATGGATAACCATGAAAATAGTCATCATAACCATAAGTTCCTACTACAGAAAAATATATCCCATCATTGCCTCCCGGGTCAAACGGAAACAAAGAAGCATCCTCATGAACCCTCAAATCAAATGGAAACATAAGGTCATCAATTGAAAACATGCCATATGATTCCATAAATTGGTATATAGCTTCATTTAACTCCTTCACCATGCACCTCTTCAATTTCTTTATTCACTTGGTCTTTAGCATGATGTAAGTTAGAAATTTGATAGGCATCATGATTATCTTCAAAGGATTTGTATGACTCTCCATCTTGGACTTTATGATCCACTTCCTCTCCCTTTTCTTCTACTTCCTCTTCATTATCTGGAAACTCTATAACCAATATCACTTTAGCATTACTTTTCCTACATATATATTTGTGATAAGAATATATTTGTTCAGTACATCTATAACATAAACCTTGTGCATGCAGTTCTCTAATATCATCATTGATTAGGAGTTTTCCCCGAATAACACCATGTTGGCCACTATGACACTCATACTGCTCATAATAGAATGGTTGTCTATAGTCATGACCATGTTCATACTCACTAGCATAATGTTGCTGTCCATAAAATGGTTGATCATATCATAATATTAACTATGGGATGGTTGATCATCATAGAAGTACTGATAATCATGCTGCCCATGTTCACTAGCATAATGCTGCTCATATCCATGATCATGATCATATGTATGTTTCTTCCCATTCATGTATGACTGTCCATTTGCATGCATATCAAAAGAGTTAGAACCATTCCCAAGTCCTTGTGGTTGTCCCACATGATTCTCATACATGGAAGAGTGTCCAAAATGAGTGCAAGGGTGCTCTTGCTTTTGAGGCCTGACCATAAGCATAATGATTGACATGTTGCTACTGTCCAAAAGTGTTATGACTATCACTTGCATGCTACGACTGTCACATGCATGTTGTTGGTCATACCAATGCTTGTTGTGCTTACGGTCATAATACAACTATAGATCATAGTCATACTGTTTTCCATAATATCCATGACAAGAAGCATTTGGCTCATAATAATGTTGATCATGAGATTGATGTCCATGCCTTGCATATTCTTCATGATGTTCATGCCATGCATATTCTTCATAATCTTCATGATAAGCATGTTGTTTGTTTGCATAGTATACTTGTTCATGCATAGGTGCTCCAAATGCATAGAAAGATGGTGGCTCAATGCTATTCATTTTTAGTTTGCAAGTTGCCAAAGCAAGGGGAATAATCTCTTCCAGATTCATCATCCAATTGTGACTGAAGTAGGTATTTAGCAAATACTGTATTCAATTGGATAGCAAGCCCTTGTATTATCTATCATAGATTTATCTGAATAATCCACCTCTCAGATTTGTCTATTTTCCAAAATTCAATTTGCGTGTTGACTTTTACTGCCTTTGCTAATGATTCTAGGAATCCATCTTCCATATTTTTTGAATGAGTTAGACATTGATATGGATGTGATCTGGGAGCTTGGATGCTTTGTTGAAGTTCAAATTTATGTATCCATGGCGGGCGCGCTGTCAAAGGGTTTGTGAAAGCAAAGTCACGTCTTCAGAAGACCTTAATAAATATCAAGATGGAAGATCAAACAAGTGAATCATCCAAAATCTGAATTGTCTTACTATCAGTACCAAATTGGTTGCTCTTACAGAAACACCAAGAAGAATAACCTGATCATTGCGATTATAATGATGATTTAGTTCTGATATATGATGATAAAGATGATTCAGTTACAGAGATCTGTCCTATAGGCCCGTAAATGTATCATGGAAAATAAAAGATCCTGTTGCTGTTCAACATGGAATGGGTAGTTTAGCATCTGTATACACAATATACATCCCTGAAATTGTGACATAATAACTGTCACACTATTCAATATAGATTGCTGAAATCCTGGTACTATATGTAGTTTTGTAGGAAGAGATTTGAAAGAATGACTTCTTGAATTCAATCACATTGGGCATAACCTGTGATGATTAAATTCCATGTAATCTCATTACGATCCTCAAGAAGATCAAACATTGTTGCTATATCCAGCAGGCTTTCACATTTTTGATACCATCTTGACACATTTTCCTCAGAAATTAAAATGCTTCCTGAAACTGCTCTTAATGGGTATAAACTCCAAATACTGCATTCTAAGTTACAATGTTTGATTCTACGTCCTCGTCCTGCTTTTGATGGAAAAGTTTAATAGCTAACCTTACATGGCCATCCTGAGCATAACCCAATATCAGCCAATTGTGGTCGAAAGAAAGTAGTGGCAATGGGTCCAATAGACCAATGGCTTGACATGTAACACTAGCATATCTGTTGCCTTTGTACCATTTGCTGCTTCAGTAAAAGCAACCACAAGTGCAAGGCACTGTGAATCATCATCCGCCTCAGCAGAAACGGCTTGGATCTGAAACCACCACTTCACCGAGCTCATCAAACAAGACATCCAGTTCTTCTTTATCTATGCTGTCATCAAAATTCTGCGGCCCAATCTCGGCTGAAGAGATGAAGTCCACATCACGCTGGGAAAGGCGAAACACTGAAGGGGAATGGAATGTTCGCAATACATGATCGAAAGGATAGACGACCACGCTTCTGCATCTTCTGTATAAGCTGGGCAGCTGCTGATTTGTACCGATGACTAGAGATGACCCTTGATGCTTCCCACAAAAAGCATAGGATTGCAATCGTAGTCTCTTGTCATTTGCTCTATAATCAGCGTTACTTCGTTCCTCTGTCTTCGACACCAGCAGAGCTCGTCATGATGGGATATTGCATTTATCCGCTCCAACGTCAGTATATTCTTGGCCGCCAGAAACTCAAGCACCTTCGTAAACTTACGGATTATAGGAGTCTTTAAAAAAAAATCTCTTCTGAATTGGAACTGGTTCTGCTTGATCATCAATCTGGAGTTTTGTCGGTCTGAAGAAAGTTGTTAAATCGTCTCCCTCACACTTTCAGCCTTTCTTCGTCTGTGTCTCTAAATCTCAGAGAACGTCCTCCTTAAGCTTCAACTTTGTCAACTTTTCTTCAACTCGACCTCATTCCTATTCTTCGTTTCCCTCCGTCATAACGTCAATTTTCTCCTTCCATTTCCTTTGCTCTCCGCCACAGTAAAGTAAACGCGTGCAGGGTGTCATCCCCTATCAGTTTGATCCCACTCCATTAATGCTTTGTGCTATCCATCCACACCATTAGATTCCTAAAAAAAACTCTCCTCTCTTCCTTCGTAGATTTTCCCCGAGTGCTCTGTTTTTCTGTCGTTTTTCAGTCCTCCTCCCTTTCCTGCCGCGTTCCTCCCTCCCAAAATACCTCTTTTTCTTTCAAAATAGCTCCCCTTCTTTTTCTCATTCGTATCCTCTGTTCCCCTTTTTTCCCTCCTTCTTTAGCTTTTCAAAAATCCCCTCTTTTTCCTCTTCTTTTCGTGTTTTCTTTTCCCCTTTTGTTTCCTCTCAAATTAGCTTCCCTCTAGAATCAGAAAAGCACCAAGGAAGAGTAGGCCCAAAGTAGCCGCGAGCTGTAATGCCAAAGAACTTCAATCGAAAGTGTTCCCGCTCGGAAGAAAAGCACAATTTCAGCATCACATGTGTATGTAAGCATATTGAATGCATGTCAAAGGTTCAAACTTTTCTGTTCTGTAAAATCCACTCAGCTGAGTACATGAACAATAGTGCTAATGAATTTTGGCAAGCAGTGGTTCCATGATCAAGGATAACACATGAGCCTCATGTTCATCTGAAAATTCACTGGTCTTCTTGAACTCCCTTGTTGATACCATTTGCATCTCCAGCATAAGCAAACATCTTGTGAAGCTCGGAAAAACCATACTCATTGCAGATCTAGAACCCGTTCTCCTTCTAATTTGTTTATACCAAATATCAGATTCAATCCCAAACAGCGCTTGTCTCTTCTGTAAAATTGAACATGAACCAACTGAAAGAAAAATGTTCAAGCAAAGCAAAGCACAACGTCTACGCCAAAGTATGTACAAAGTAACAAATCTCATGTACAACTTTTGGGTGGTTTTCACACCTCAAATGCGCAGCAATACGACAGCGCGCGCCCACACACACACACACACACACACACACACACACACACACACACACACACACACACACACACACACACACACACACACACACACACACACACACACACACACACACACACACACACACACACACACACACACACACACACACACACACACACACACACACACACACACACACACACACACACACACACACACACACACACACACACACACACACACACACACACACACACACACACACACACACACACACACACAGGACTAGGCTACAACAAAGGAGGAAAAATCACAAGGGATAAAAGGGTACATTAGCTTCCAAGCCAAGAGACTTCTATTACAACCTTTCAATAATGTTCATGTAGATCTCAATCTACTGGTTGCCTAACTAGCTATCTAATTTTTCCACTGCTTCCACAAATACGAAAATTGTCATGTACATTCGAGGGAGTGGTAGTAACCTATTTCTCTTAATCAACACTTAGTCATCGCAGCAATCTCTATCTAACAACTAGCCCACAGCTGCAGATCAATTAGGTTAATCTCTATTTGACAACCAATCCACAATTCTCTCAAGTGTGATGAGCTTTGTATTTTGTGCAGCTACTGCATGACCTAGCCCAATGTTTGCATCTGCTAGATCAATCTTATTGATCACCAAGAGATCAATCTATTTAATTCTATTGCATGCTTTTGCACTATCTCTATTCTACCTCAAGGAGGAAGGTTGCCTTAGACATGGTCGGTTTGCTTTTATCTCTTTGTTTTGAAAGACAATGAGTCAACCATGCAGCATCATATCCTTGGTACATCCATTGTGACTATTCCGCATAGATTTGAATATGCCAAAACACCAGCCTGCACCAAAAGAATGGGGTCTACTATTTTTACCATCTGACAAGACAAATGTAAAGCATTTTCTCCAAGGCCTCGCTCAAAATGCCATAAGCATTGTGATCCATAAAACAATGTCTAACTGAAGTGATGTACTGAAAATGTTGCAAATAGATAGAACCAACAAAACTAAAATTGCATCTAGCTTATATTTGCTAACTACGTGCATTCAAATATCTGTAGGCTTTCATTAATATTTCCTTCCCATTGTAAGAACACAAATATGTGCAAACTCCTTTTTCCACTTAAGAAGAGGACCAACTTCAAGCACTTTATCTATAGTCTTTGCTCTTTTGAGGCTCCCCTTGAAGTAAGACTAGTATGCTAGACTCTTGGTTTATGTGTATAAAATGTTGGATGCCTCAAATCAAATCCTAGATGTTCAACAAAACACTAGTCATCAATAATAATATGGAATCAAAATTGTTGTTAATTGTGATCTAATCCTCTTTTCTCTTCTTTTTCTTCTTCCAAATCTTGCAAGCCTTTATACATTTGAAAATGCCACAACTACCATAACTACTCCTGTTGTTATAGCTACCAAGCAAACCACATCAAAAGCATACCTACCAAACAACTTCAAGGGATTTCAATGGCCATCCTCTGCATTAGCAATCTCTCTCAGATAGTAAATGCCTTTGGCATCTTCTCCTTGTACACTAAATTGGTTAGTGTGCGTTCTTTGTGGACCATATTAGTTGGAAAAATAGTAAATGCCTCAGTTCCATTGTAGAAAACCCCTCCTATCAAAGAGCAAAGCTAGCCCTCTTGCCAACAAGCATCTCGTGTCACTCTATGTTTTTCCATTTGAAAGCACTATCTCTAATCACCCAAAGGTCTTATCACCTCAAACAAGATCAACACCAATATCAGTGATACGCTCTAAGGCAATGATGATGTTGTAAATTGTAGCTCAACCCATATGCTAGTTCAATGCAAATTCCTCATGTACAGTTTGTAGCTCTCAAACTTGACAAGAATCCACACAAGAAGCTCATTGCAAGAAGTATAACCAACTTCCTCTTATAGCTTGATTTGACAACTTCAGGCCTTGGTATCTTTGATAGCTTAAATTCATGAGACAATTTCCAACATTTGAGCTCTATTATAGAGCCATGAGGTATGCCAAAAAGTGCATCTCTAAGGGCTTCGTCTTGTTAATCTCATATTATCATTTAGAGATTTCAAGTACAAGAGTTGAAGCAATCACCAATTGGAGGTTCCCTCTATGACAGGCACCTGATAAAGCATCAGAAGGTTGAATTGAGTGAAGCCTTGTAATCAACCCAATCATGACCACAGATTAAGGAAATTGAATCTATTTGAGAGGGCATAGAAATGTTGAGCCAGTCCAAGAGATCACATTGACTCTAGTGTACATTTCCAATAACTTTCTTCCTTTTGTCAACAAGTTAAGAGATTGCATGTCTTGGGGAAACAAGTATTGGCCAAGTCTTTTCATGGGTTGTGTAACTTCATTTGATGAGAATATGGAGGCTTTTGTCAGCCCCACATGTCTTGTTGTGGAAAGCATACTTTTTGCATTTGTAATAAACCATTCAAATACATTTTTTTTTTGTTATGATTAAAAAAAACTAATGTAACTTCTATTCATGCCAAATTTGAAAATAATCCTCCAACAAAAAGAAGAACCTCCTACTTTGCTTTGCTCTATATCATGTGCTTTGGCATGCATCACTCAATTTTACCATCTCTCTCAAAAAGGTTTGCTCGAAGAAAAGGAGAACTCCCTAAAAGTTTAGAAAAATTGAATATATAGTCCTCCAAACATTTGAGATAACTCTCCATCCACAATTGTGTGCATCACTTTGTAGCAAGACCTCTTGAAGGAGAAACTTTCAAGGTCTTTGAGAGTCAGCAATGTCTTCAAGGTTGGCAAACTAGACCAAGAGAATCAATCATTCTCTTGCAGATCATATCCTCACTTTCAACTTCCTCTTTGATTTTATCCTACATGGTAGTCTCTCTTTGAGCTACCATTATAGTGGAATATAAATGGGCAACATCTTCAATGAGAAGCTCTTTCATTTTTCTCAATTTTGGGGAAACATTAAGGAATTGAAAGTCTTTATGATCAGTAGAGGGTAAGGGCTTCAATACTTTTTCAAACCTCTACCTAAGCCTAATCACCATACTAAAGTCCTTTTTCATAAATGTGACCCTATGTGCATAGGCAACGACAATGTAAGCATCATTCATGAAATCAATTATGAAGTCCTTTGCATCCTCCTATAAACAAATTATAGCTTAAATTTTCCACTTCTTATGAAGACCATCAATTGTAGCAACCCTGGACAATCTATTTGGGATATCCTTAACAACTTTGATAAATGTGGCCTTTGGGATAAGATGGTTGGTTGCCTTCTAGGTTTTCTTGATTTCTCTAAAGCACCTCTTTGACTTCCTTTTTCTCTTCACTAGGGTTGCTTTGGAATCCTCCTCAATTGACACAATTGAAGGTTCACCATGCTAAAGATAATCTTGAAGAGGTGAATGCTCCCCTTGCCTAGGAATAGTAGGAATTGAAAGCTAAGATTTAGGAGAAGCTAGAGTCCCACCATCATTTGATGATGTGGCCTTTGCTAGAGTTTGAATAGGAATCTCTTAAGGTAGTGTGGAAATCTCTAGGATAGCTTTGCCAACATTTTCCTCTATAGGAACACCAAAAACTTGTGGTTTTGGATATTGGATATAGACTTGTAGTCTACTTGGTATTAACCATTGGAGATTTGTGCTCTAGATGAGTTTGTGGAGTAGTAAGAGCATGCTATCGCACTGTAAGGAAAATGGAAAAACAAGTGGCTGATACAAAGAGATAAGGTGAGTTGGTGGAGTAGCACTAGGGCACTATTTCACCATAGCAAAATAGACAATACGAAGTGATAAAGTGAGTTGGTGGAGTAGTAGGAGGGAACTTTCATATCTTAGTAGAATAGGCAGGCAAGTAGTTGATAGGATAATAAGATGAGTTCATGGAGCAAGAGGAGGAACCTATCATGTCGTAGTTGAATTGGAAAAGAGGTGGTGGACATGAAGCGATTAGGTAATTTCATTGAGTAGAGAGGGTGTTATCATGCCATAGGAAAAATAGGACAAGGAATGTTGATAAGGCTCGAAAGTGAGAGTTGGTCGAGCAGTAGTAAGTGCCATTCTCACTATATCAGGAGTTGAGAGGAAGGAAACTTGTTTGGTTGGTGCAAATGAGACGCCTTGCAATGTTTTTTCCTTTTATAGTCACTCACCCAGCGTGCCACATTTTAAGCCTCTATTCAATGAATGAGCTAGGGTTTCCAATGGGTCATTCCAATAGATATTGTCAATGTTCAAAATTCTACCACATGTCAAGCCTTTATTCATCGGACCGAGCTAAAACACAATTTTAGTGAGTTTGGGAATCTCCCAATTCCCATTTTTTGATTACTGAAAAGGTGGCACCCAGATAACATGCCCATAAGTTTCTCAAAACCATATGATGTGACCTATCATTGGAAAGCACTTGAAAAATGGAATCTACTGGCCTATAGAGCGCTCAATTTGGAGTTATAGTGTTTAAGTTATGATAAATCCAAAGATTTGACCACGTGTCCCAAACTTATGGAAAATTTCCATATTCCCCAATATGGCGTTCTAAGGTTTTGAATGGTTACTGCCAATGGTTAGATTTCCATCATGTGTTCAACATTAAAATCCAATGGCTACTCTTTGCCACATGTCAAGAGTGCCTATAAAAAGAGATGTGCTTGAGATTTTGGCTAGCTTTTTTTGCTTTTCATTCTCAAACTCTTAAGCTTGCATTTTGAGGCTTGTCCCTTCCAAAACATTCTAGCAAGCTCCCATACCTTGCCATTTTGTAGTTTCCCATGCAGCATGACTGGGCCACCAATTGGACCTCATACCACCTCTACTTGAGTTGTATTGGCAAATATCCCTTGCCTTGTAGTTGTCTACTCCAACACACATTCGAGA
Source organism: Lygodium microphyllum (assembly GCF_053477565.2). Classification (NCBI taxonomy): domain Eukaryota; kingdom Viridiplantae; phylum Streptophyta; class Polypodiopsida; order Schizaeales; family Lygodiaceae; genus Lygodium; species Lygodium microphyllum. The sequence goes on from NC_141147.1 coordinate 41,097,465, forward strand.
CATCTCTGAAGAGTTAGGATCCCTTCCCATTTCTTCTGTCAAGGTTGTGAGTCTTAAAAGAAAAAGGGATATCACTTCCATAGCATCCAAGAAGTTAGCAAAAGTAAAGGAAGGCCTTGTTCCAGATGTTCTTTTTGCCAACTCTCTAGGTTGCATAGGAAGTATAAGGATTTCAAGGAGGACCCCATTGCCAGGAAAAGGAAAATCCCCTTTGAAGACCCCAAGTCTCACTCAATTCATAAATATAATACCCTCTAAAAGGCTTTTGGAATTTCTTATTCAAAGTAACATTGAATTGTCATTTTTCCCCAATTGTCAAGGACATGTTCAATCCTGAATGGGACTTAGATTAAGTAGTAAATTATTCCAAAGATTTTTGCAAGGAGGACAATGCAGAGATTGAAGATTTAGTAAGTCCAATTATAAAACTAAATTCAAAGGAATTTGTTCATATACCCATTGGCAAGTCACCCATAGAGAAGGAATTACAAATTATTGATAAGGACTTTGACAAGCTTCAAGAAAGACTTGTAACTTCCAATTTTTGGAGAGAAGAGCTGAAGTATGTAAAGAAAATCAAGAACATCAAGAAACTATCATCAATTAACTTATGGAATCCAAGTAAGTTGGAGAATGATGAAAATCAAATGCTAATATTTTATTTCTTTTTCATGAGTATTTAGAGATATGTACATTTTCTTTTCACCATTTTTTATAACATCTCTTTTTCATCTTATATTCTTTTTCTCCAGTGGGGTGTGATTCTTGAGAAAGGAAACCCTACTCACCATAGATTAAGATCTATAGTTATGTAGAGACTAAATAACGAAACTATAGACTAGGGGACACACACACACACACACACACACACACACACACACACACACACACACACACACACACACACACACACACACACACACACACACACACACACACACACACACACACACACACACACACACACACACACACACACACACACACACACACACACACACACACACACACACACACACACACACACACACACACACACACACACACACACACACACACACACACACACACACACACACACACACACACACACACACACAGATATATGCATATATATAGGGACATTGCTTTGATGATTGTCCTCAAATTCATTCTAAGGCAAAGAATTGGAGTTATTTAGGGTAGCACTAACCTAAGGAGAATAGTGTTAAAAAAACCACAAGGAAATCATGTCAAGAAATTATAACCTCATTAGAAAAGTAGATTGATCACAAGTTGCAATGACTAATAGTTTAAGAGTTGTATTTCACCCTTGAGATGATGAGGTAGTTGAGGCAAGGAAAGCCTTATATGGAATAGTTGTTTTTCTTGAACAATAGCTAGTGCTAATATGATTACATTTTGTATTAAGATAGAGATCATGAAATGGTAGCATTGGGATAGATAAAAAAAGAATATTTAATGAATCCTTGATACAAGCCTTGTCTAGTACTATGAATCTGTTGATGTTAAAAGATAGAGATCATGTAATGATATCATGTTTTGATTGAAAGTTGATTGTTAATAGGTGTTTTTATTCTAATCAATTTCCTTTATTCATTGATCTTCTATCCTTAAACCATTTCTATGATACCAAATGTGAGGTGTCTCCTTTATAGATATAAAGGAGTCTTCTAGTAGTTGATTGAAACTTGAGCCCATGCACATCACCATCCTATCTCCCCTTGAGAAACAACAAACTTAGTTTGGTACAATAAATTTGGTTCTACTTTACATGGAAATTATAGGACTGGTAATCTCTAACAATAGTTTAGCACCTTCCAAGTGATAAGATTGAATAGAAAAGGGTTATATTTTATTAAGGAAATTCATAGATAAGGATATTTACAAATAGGCCTTGAATGCATGCTGTCGTGCCGTTACGTGCACATCGTGTGAAAAACTCTAAAGTGCGGCTTCCTTATAGATCTAGAGAGCCAATGCCACTTTAGACATTAGTGTTAGTGTCCATGGTTCAAAAAATATTAGTTTTTTGGACAAGTTTTAGTCAATTTTTGATATTTTAGATATTATCTCTTATAAAAATCCATAAAATTGTAGACAACTTCTAGATTAGGATAACATGTAAAAGAAAGCATGTAGCTTTCAGCTATTTTGAGAGGATTTTATGTAAAAAGAAAGTTTAGTGAAATCGGGTGATGCATGATCACTGTTTTTAGGCAGTGAACAGCACTCTGAAGTGGGAGATGAAGAGGAAGTGATTTGGCAGAATTTTGACCAGGTGTGCTGGTACATTACCCCCTTTCGCAGCCAATGGAAGCATCAAATTGGCGATTTGAGCAACATAGAGGAATGTATTATTTTATACACGCTTTTGTCTACAAGAGTTTTATCTTCTCATAATGCAAAAATAAACTGACAGGATTCATCTCTGTTAGTACTCCCTTCACCCTGCAGTCTCTTACCCCAGTGGTAGACTTTCAACACCAAACGGACCAACACCATGCTAGGGAAAGTTTATGCTATCATCAGAGGTGAATTTGGGAAGATATTTGCACTGACTTGGGGCTAATATCTTCAGCCATATTCAAAGAATTGGCTATAACAGTGTTCTTTTAATTCATTTCTTACTCTACAGAAGACATCTTGTTAAAATATGCAAGTATTATGTGCCCCTATGACAAGGCAATGTTTGTAGATCATTCATAGATGCTTTGAGTTGAATTAAGAGGAGCTTTTTCTCTTATTTCTTGGTTGTGGTAACTTAACCTTATCATGAACTCAATTTGAAGCTCTCTTGAAGAAGCAAGTCTCTTTGCCCTACAAGTCGTGTAATTGACTCATAAGATTTTGTCCCTAACAGTCTACATTGAATGTAATCAAGAAAAGTTGATTCATACTATGGAATCATGTATGAATGATGGGATGCAGAGTTGTTTATGATACATGACAGCATATTGTACTTGATTTTATAATTTGTGATTGCTCTTACAGTCAAGAAAACAAGTTGGATTTAAGTTAGAACTTATGAGATAATACTCTTGTGATCTTTGCTAAGAACATGCAGTTGGAAGCTCTATTAACATCTTCAAGGACTTGGCTTGAAAACTTCAACCCTTCTCTTATCTCTACCATCTCCAGAGTCTAAGCTCTTGAACCCCCATACATTCTTATTTCTCAAATCCCTATGATTGACTGTGAAGTATCTCTTGAACCTTTAAACATTCACTGTAATCTAATCTATTGAAGACACATCTCCATGTATCTTGTTCAGTTTCCTTGCCAAACCCCTGTGGTGACCTTCAACCCTACGCATTGTGACATTGGTGAACTCGGCGTGAAGTTTAGTTGTAAGAAAACTCCAAGATGGGGGATTCTTCAGGAGATACTCTACAATAGTTGGTGCGCATACTGCAGCAAACTCAACAACAACAAATCCAAATGTTATAACAACAACAACAAAGGAAAGACGAAGAGAATGATTCTACAGCTATCAAGGCCCTAGAAGAAGTTGGGCTGGAATTAAAACAATTTAATGGTCAAAATATCTCTATTTTTATTCGCTTGTATGTTGAGAAAATGCTCTTTTTTGGTGTACCATAACATGCATGAAGCTATTATTTTGTTAGACTAGCCAAGCATGGTCTTCAAGAAAGAATCCATGGTGTTTTCAAGCGAGATGCGGATTGGTATGCATTCAAAAAAGCCCTTCTTCTTAGAAGACTCTGGTCTTACGACAAAGAAAAGTTTCACTGATTGGGTTGAGAAACTCAACAAAGGTTTAGCTGCAACAGCTTTATACCATGAATTTGAAAGTAAACTTGGACAACTTGATTCTGAAGACCAACAAAGTATGGAAGGTCAGAAGATTGAATTATTCCTTAAGGTTGCAAATCCCATTTTTCAAGAGAAGCTTGCTGATTTCTTAGAGGATGCTACCTCCAAATCAAGAGTTAAGACTGCATGGACAAATGTTACTGATGCAGTTAACATGATTGCTCAAAGAGAGTGGATGCAACTAAGATTAGGCTCTACCTTCAACTTCAACAACTCCATTGATGGACCTTGTCCCACCTTCAAAATCCCCTATTCCTTTGACTAATCAACCAACTCTTTCTTCTTTTGTTTCTTCTAAAAATTGATGTCATGGATGAACTCATTAAAAGCATGCATGATCTTCATCTGAATTGTACAGAAATTAGTTCCAAAGTAGAGAAGTTGGATGTCAAAGTTGAAGAGCGAGAACGATCATCAACTCAAAGACCCATGAGAGAAGGCTATAAGAGGTGCTGTATTTGGTGTGACATCCAACAACATGACAAGAGAGAGTGTTCTATCTTCTGTGAGGCTGAAGCACGGAAGCTCGTCTTTTGGAAAGATGGAAAAATTCATGCAGCTAAAACTAGTCTTCCACTAGAGTCAAATTTTGGCAATGATGGAATGAAGAAAAGATTAGAAGATTTAGCTCGTCTTTTGGAAAGATGGAAAATTTCATGCAGCTGAAACTGGTCTTCCACTAGAGTCAAATTTTGGCAATGATGGAATGAAGAAAAGATTAGAAGATTTAGCTGTAAAGAATACCTATGCAAAAATTGATGTAGCTACCTATGGGCTACAAATTGAACCAATTAAATCAAATTTGAAAGCATATAAGGGTAATGTGCAATCTAAAGTATGGATGCAGGCACTAGATTGAATGGAACATGGTAAAGTAGCCAAAGACGATTTGTCTAACGCCAATCAGTACATTCGAGGATTAATCGGTTGGAAAGAGCCGGTAGATCTTTTTTTTGCCTTTGCACATTTGGCTGATGTCAATCATAAAGAAGTCTTGATTGAAGAAAAGAGAAGAAGAGAAGAGGAACCTGGGCCTTCCTCTTCTGGCCCTCCAAAACGGGTAACTAGAAGAACGCATGAACAACCAAAGCCTGCTGAAAATATAAACCTTGACTAAGAAATGGAAGATGCACCACAAACAAAGAAGACTGAAGGAAAGAAGAAAGGCAAGCAACCAAGCTACAGATTGCAGTTTGACATAGAAACTGCAATTGATCTCAAACGAGTCCTAGAAGAACGAATTCTGGGAAGTAAAATTGAGTTCATCTTAGGCAAAATTCTTGTAATTGCTAAACGTGAATATCATGATGTAATTATTAATGTAATCAAAAGAAAAATACAATATGTTGGTGATGATACTGAAGAAACAGTGCATGCTTTTTTACAAGCTCTTTGATTCTTTGTGCAGGATGAAGAGAAGCTAATTGCACAAGGAATTTAGCTTGAAGCAGTTAAAGAATTAATTGCAGCAGTTAAAGCTGAAGATAAAGAAAGCATGGATGCAAAAATAAAAGAAGTAAAGGCTGAAAATGTAATGATCAGCTGGTCCAATTAAGTTGCGCAGCCCACCTCTCAAAAAGAAGGTCGTCTACAGCACATGCATGATGAAGAAGAAGTCCAATTCATTCCAAGTAGCCACTACTCTCGTACACATTGGTGGGCAAGAGCAACAACAGAGACAATCGTTAAAATTGGAGAAAAAGAAACACCATGTATTGCACTCTTAGATCATGGTTCTGAAATAAACGTCATGGCTAGGAGTCTCTATGAAAGCGACGGATGGCCCATAGATGTTGATCCACTTTGGCGAATGAGAGCTGCAAACAACTCTTCTGGAGAGTTATATGTTGCATGTCTTAATGTGCAGGTAACTATTGGAGACATACAAGACAATTTTCACTTTTTTGTTCCTAACTCTTATAGTTACCCTATCATTCTTGGGCAACCCTACATTTTTTAAGCCCGCCTGGAAACAAAAGCTCTTGATGATGGTTCTTCCTATGCTCAAATCCAAAGCAAGGATAATGAATGAGCTGTCTAATTGCTTACTGTGTGTGTTAACCATCATCAAAATAGAGATCAATTGCGTGATTATCCTGTGCCTCTCCTAATGCCCGAGAATTCAAGGGTTTTCGGGCTGCACTACTGTAAAAGGAGGCTATGGCAATGCTTCATGTAAAAAGATTGTGCCTCCTCATGCTTCGAAAATGTATGTACAGTCAACAATATGGGCTATTATAAGTCTCTTTCAACCATGATTAAAGCTGAAAGAAAATATTTATTGACGATGGTTAAGAAAGTCAAACCTGCAGCAGTTCCACTACCTCCTGAAAGCAAATCAGCTAAGTCTTCGAGATCCTTCGAATATTGGACACAAGTTTACATCTGAAAGTATAAAAGAGCTCAGAATAGGTGATAATTCTTTCCTTTTGCCAACTGAAAAGCACTCTTTTATGCAAATGCTAATGAAACATGGAAAAGCCTTTTCATTTCAACCAAGTGAAATAGGCTATGTGGATCCGAAAATTGTGGCCCCTATAGTCATTTTTACGGTCTCACATGTGCCTTGGAACCTCAAGCCTATTCCTGTTCCAAGGGTGCATTTGCCCAAGTTACTGGAACTTCTAAATGAAAAGATCAGAATGAAGATTTTAGCACCTTACTCAAACTGATGGTTTACCATGCCTAAGAAAAATGGATCTTTACGATTCATTCAAGATTTACAGCCTGCTAATCGTGTTACAGTCCAAAATGTTTGTTCGGATCCAATTATTGATGAGTTTACTGAGGCTTTTGCAGGGAGAGTAATTTATTCTATGGGTGACCTATATTTTGGTTCTGACCAATTTCAGCTTTCATTAGAAAGCCGACACATTACCTGTTGCGAGCAACGGATGTGTGGTTTGCGCATAGCGAATGGAAGAAGCTTCCTCTTTCTCTCTTTTACTCATAAAATTGCATACGACTCATGAGAAATTAAAAAATAGACTAAAGAGAATGTAAAGTAAGATAAAGCGACACAAGATTGGGTTCAATCTCCCCCCGACATGAAGTGGGTAGCTCCCTTCATGCCATATTTATAATAGTATTATAAGATCTTCTTTGATCAAGATTTAGGCCCTTTGCAATCACTCTTTGCATAAAGAATTTGAGTCAACTGAAAAATAGATAGAGTAATCTAAATTAATGGATACTAGCAGTTGTGCATCCCACAACTCTCTAGAACCATTAATATTTTATTGGACATATCTTCTAAAAATCTATTTTGCTAATCAATATTTACATAGAGGCTATGCGCACGCTTTATAAGATGCTCTACACATCAACTACCAAAAATTCAGAAAATCATGTTAGAATAATAATCAATTGAATAATTGTAGCTAGCCACATAAATCAATTAATTTGGAATTCCATACAACAAATAATTCATGAAGACGTTAATACTCGTGTGGATAAAATGGTACCACCCATGTTCACACTTGCATCGACGTGCGGAAAGGATAGGCATCCCCATCCACCTTCTGCCTAAGACAATTCTTAGGAACATGCCCTGCATTGACGGAGAACCATTTAAGGTGCTCATCCGGCCAATGTACACACAAAGAAGAACCATTTAAGGCGCTCATCCCTTTGCGTAGGTGCCACCTGGAAACATACCCCCGGGGTGGGATAGCAATGTCCTCAATTGCTATTGGCTGGATATGGAGACAATAAATTGGAAAAAGGTCGCAAATCACAAGTATGCATCCATTGAGCTTCCTCAACAGGATGATTGTGGAATTTGACAAGATAATGAGGATAAGTATTTCTAGTTCTAGTGGTCATATAGTCAACATCAATAATTGTTTCAGGGATTAGGATTTCATGGTCATCTACAATCAAGGGTGGTGTTTCATAAACAGGGTTAACAGGAAGAGAACCTTTGAAGGGACGTAAAAGACTAACACCTCTTGGATTGGTCCGCATGTGTACTCTACCACAAGGTGCAATAAATTCCGTGCCATATGATGAATGCCATGCATAAAGCCTTAAGGGACTTTATTCCACAGCTTACTCTTCCATTTCTTGATGATGTGCCTATCAAGGGATGTGAAGTCTATGAAAAAAATGAGGAGCTTCACGAAAATGGCTGTAGGACATTTGTAGTTAACCATATTTATGATTGTGGCAGGATTTTAACAAAGCTAGAAGAAGTTCATCTCACCCTTTCTAGAGCTAAGTCAATATTTGGAGTTGAAGAAGTCCTAATGGTCGGACATCTGTGAGGCCCCTATGGACGCAAACCTTCACCAATCAAATTAGATGCCATCAGCAAAATACAAGAAAAATGCACAAATATTTCAGAGGTGAGAAGATTTCTTGGCGCATGTGTATTTTATCTCAGATAGATGCCACATTTTTCTCATGTAGCCGAAAATATTTATCAATTATTAAGAAAAGGCGAAAGATTCTCTTGGGGTAAAGAGCATACTTTCACTATACACAAATTAAAGAAGCTAGTAATTTCAACCCCCACTCTCAAAAGGGCTTATTATTCAAATGGTCAACCCATCATCCTTACTGTGGATACAAGTCCCATTGGGATAGGATGATCGTGAATACTTTATAGGTGCTTCCATAGTGGTAGAAACTAATTGTCTTCCACTCTTGGGCATGACTGCCAATTGCTCTACACCTGACATTGCTATGCTAAGATGGATTGCATATATTAAATCTCTCAACCCTGAATTAAAGCATATTGTAGGAAAGAAGAATCCAGTTGTTGACATGTTGTCATGGGCAAGATATGACAATGAAGAAGAGCTGATGGAAGAAGATGAAATTGAAGAATCTATACTTGCTGAACTTTATTCCAAGGCTGCTGAAAATTCTTTTCCAGTTTCTACATATAAATAACCAAAGCTGAAAATTGTAGGTGTAGCTGATCTTTTCCAGTTTCCAAGTACAGCAAGAACAGGAAAAGGTATTGCTGTAAATCAGCAAATAGCAACAAAGATAAAAGATTTGTCTATGGAAGAAGGGTGCTCAACTAGAAGCCTGCATGCTCATTGCATTGCTCAAGTTCTAGTTCATTTCCTTGAAGATAATTATGAAGAAGAGTGGCTAAAGATCGGCCAATATTTGAGCACAATGAAGAAGAAGGAGACTTGGATTGATGAGGAGTTCAAGCATATTAAGAGGAAAACTTATGGCTTTTTCCTTAAAGAAGGGTATCTATGGAAGTACACAAAGAAAAAGAAAGGAGCACCTGTCCGAGTTTTAGGTAACAAAAGATTGCAACAATAGGTAATGAAGGAATTTCATGAAAGCGTGTGGGTAGACCATAGAGGCATATGGGGAACCTTTATTAAAGTCAAAGAAAAATATTGGTGGTAGAAGATGTATCGAGACATAGAGCATTTTGTTGAAACCTATTATGTGTGTCAGATGTACTCTATGGTTAAGCATCGAGATGGGTTACAACCAACTTATCCCTTGTCTATACATTATAGATGAGTTATTGATCTTGTAACCATGCCTATAGGGATATGGAATATGCGGTATTTAGAGCTTACAATAGAAGATCTAACCAATCAAATTGAAGGTAAAGCTTTAACAACCAAGACCACTCAAGCTATTTGTCCTTTTTTGCTTGAAGAAGTGTCTTGTAGATATGGATGTGTCGATAAAGTAATTGCAAATAGAGGAGATTTGGATACCAATGAGGCATGCAACTTCTTTGCTCAATTGGGTATCAAGTTGGCTTTGACATTAGCCTACAATCCTAAAGGCAATGGAAAGAGTGAGAGAGGACATCAACCTATTCTCAAAGCTCTAGCAAGGTCTTGTAGAGGAAAGATCAAAGAATGGCCTAAAATGCTATCTTTTGTATTATGGGCTGACCGGACTACTCACAGTACAGTGACTGGCCATAGGCCAGCTGAACTTATACATGGATAACAACCAATTATGCCAATTGAAGAATCTATTCTCACATGGAGTCTTCTACCTTGGGAGGAAGGCATCAGTAGAGAAGAGTTGCTGACTTTGTGCATATGGCAGCTAGAAAGAAAGCTTGAAGATGTTCAAGCAGCTATTAAGAAGTTAGAAACTACAAGACTAAAAAGCAAAAGAAGATTTGATAGGCAACATCAACTTCAGCCAAGAGCTATCCAAGAAAATGACTGGGTGCTTGTCTATGACAACAACCTAGATAATCAATACAATGCTTCTAGGAAGATAGTAAAGCATTGGTTTGGCCCGTATGTGGTAAAGGTCATTCATGACAATGCCATATATTCATTAGCTAAATTGGATGGGACAAGCATGAAGATACCCATAGTTGGAAAAAGAATCAAGCTCTTGAAACGAAGAGAAAGTTCAACATATGAGTTAGAAAACTTGGATATAATTCAAGAGCATGAAGACATAGAGGAAGAAGAAGAGGTAGAAGATGAAGACATTGACATGGCAGAAGATACTTCTTTTGACATTGCAAATCCATAAGACTTTGGCACATGCCAGAGGATGTGCTGCTTAAGAGGGGGTGGATGTCGTGTCGCTACGCGCACGTCATGTAAAAAACTCTAGAGTGTGGCTTCCTTATAGATCTAGAGAGCCAATGCCACTTTAGGCATTAGTGTTAGTGTCCATGGCTCAAAAAATATTAGATTTTTGGACAAGTTTTAGCCAATTTTTGATATTTCAAATATTATCTCTTGTAAAAATCCATAAAAATGTAGACATCTTCTAGATTAGGATATCATGTAAAAGAAAGCATGTATCTTTTAGCTATTTTGAGAGGATTTTATGTAAAAAGAAAGATTAGCGAAATCGTGCGACGTGTGATCGTTGTTTTCAGGCAGTGAACATCACTCCAAAGTGGGAGATGAAGAGGGAGTGATTTGGCAGAATTCTGGCTAGGTGTGCTGATATTTTACCCCCCTTTTGGAGCCAATGGAAGTGTTATATTGGTGATCTAAGCAGCATAAAGGAATGTATTATTTTATACACGTTTTTATCTACAAGAGTTTTATCTTCTCATAATGCAGAAGTAAACTGATAGGCTTCATCTTTGTAGTATTCTTCTACATTTTCTATTCCTTTCTGTGAATATTCTTCTACGTCTTCTATTTCTTCAAACCCCTTCTCTTTCATCTACTCCTCTCCCTGAATCTCCCTTCATCGTGCTGTCTCTTACCCCTGTGGTAGACTTTCGACACCAAATGCACCAACACCATGTTAGGGGAAGTTTATGCTATCATCAGAGGTGAATTCCAAAAGATATTTGGGCTGATTTGGGGTTATATCTTTAGCCATATTCAGAGAATTAGCTACAACAGTGTTCTTTTAATTCATTTCTTACTCTACAAAAGACATCTTGTCAAAATATGCAAGTATTATGTGCCCCTATGACAAGGCAATGTTTGTAGATCATTCATAGATGCTTTGAGTTGAATTAAGAGGAGCTTTTTCTCTTATTTCTTGCCTGTGGTAACTTATCCTTATCAGGAACTCAATTTGAAGCTCTTTTGAAGCAAGTCTCTTTGCCCTACAAGCCTTGTAATTGACTCATAAGCTTTTGTCCCTAACAGTCTACATTGAATGTAATCATGCAAAGTTGATTCATACTATGGCATCATGTATGAATGATGGGATGCAGAGTTGTTTATGGTAAATAACAACATATTGTACTTGATTTTATAATTTGTGATTGCTCTTACAGTCAAGAAAACAAGCTTGATTTGTGTTAGGACTTATGAGATAATACTCTTGTGATCTTTGCTAAGAACATGCAGTTCAAAGCTCTATTAACATCTTCAAGGACTTGGCTTGAAACCTTCAACCCTTCTCTTATCTCTACCATCTCCGGAGTCTAAGCTCTTAAACCCCCATACATTCTTCTCTCTCAAATCCTTGTGATTGACCGTGAAGTACCTCTTGAACCTTTAAACATTCACTATAACCTACTTATTTCTTTAAGACACATCTCCATGTATCTTGTTCAGTTTCCTTGCCAAACCCCTGTGGTGACCTTCAACCCTACGTGCTGCAACAACGTGATATAGAGGGTGAATTTCTTGGGCACCCACCTAAGAAGGATCACTTTGCAATCAATCAAAGGTGAGAGTGGACTAATGTTGCACTTGGCTCAATGAGAGTGAGATACAAGGGGGAGCTAGAATGTCAACCCCTATGCCTATAAGGGCATAGACTTACATTGGCCCCCTAAATGGTGTTAAGCTATGTACCTATCCAACTAAATTAAAGGTGATGATCTAACATCTCTCTCTAGAGTTTTAGAAAAGTTGTCTAACTTATCAAGTCCATCCAACCATATGTGATCGAGCATCTTAGGACTAAGGACTCCCACTTTCATTGACAAGTTTGTTTTAGTTATCTTATGAAGCAAGGTATATTACCATTTTGTTTGAAAAATAGAAGAAACTTTTGTTAACATGTTATACAATATTCGTTAACATAGACTTTAGCTATCATACTCACTATGCATGCTAACTATCACTTGGAGAAAATTAAGTATGGTAAATAGATTTTATTCCTGTACATATGACATGCTAGCTAAGATACCAGAGTTCTCACTAACTTGGGGTTGGAGTGTTGAGACTTCTTCTCCAATAGCCTTAGACAACCAATTTGTTGCCAATTTTTGTTGGCAATTAAAAGCCTTGCAACCTAACCCAAGGGAGAATGTAATAACAAAGCAATGTAGGTGATGCACATGTCCACAAGGAAGATTGACCATTTCCATAACTTTCACTAAATCAAGAACAAGCCCACATCCATTGCAATAGTTCATTTGTAAAATGCATGTTGATCCTCCACATCTTGTTAGTGCGGCAATGGCTAAATTATAGAGGACTCTTAGAAAGAAAAATGTTTAGAAGTAGTTCTCCAAATGTATCAAGAGTGGAAAGTGTTATTCACGGCTTTGAACTTATGATTTTAGAGTCCCTACTCCAACCTAAAAACAAAGGAAGAATCAATGTAGATAAGTAGCTACATTAGTAAAAAACATAGGTGAATTGCATGAGAGGTGCTACTAGAAACTTACCAGACATTAGGTTATATTGACACCAATATTGTCATCATCAAGGACTGCATCTTCAGTGTGTGGACAACCCAACATTTGCAAAGTATTCTTATACAATTCAATTTTCAACTCAAGTTCGACATGTTGCTTTATCTCTATGGTGCTGCTTTGTGTCAAAGACAACAAGTCTTCCTCAGCTTCCTTCAACTTCTTCCTTAAGGAATTGATGATTGGGCTGACCTTTTCATTGCTAGCTTTTCATATCATATAGCTACTTCTAACTCCTACCTCTTTACTTTAAGGTTCCTATCGGGTCTTCACCAATTCCTTCCTCAAATGAGTAAGTGCCTTGATTGACTCCAAGTCATTACTATGAAAAAAGTGCAAGTTCCCATGCCTCTTTGGAAATAGATGCTTGGTGCAGCTTCTTCCTTGAGGAATTGATGATTGGGCTAACCTTTTCATTGCTATCTTTTCATATCATATAGCTACTTCTAACTCCTACCTCTTTACTTTAAGGTTCCTATCGGGTCTTCACCAATTCCTTCCTCAAATGAGTAAGTGCCTTGATTGACTCCAAGTCATTACTATGAAAAAAGTGCAAGTTCCCATGCCTCTTTGGAAATAGATGCTTGGTGCTTTGTTGAGATATGGGTTTGTCCTTACAAATTGATGTGCCATCCATGTCCTTCTCATCACCCACTTATGTACTCTCTTCCTCCTCTTTTGAAGCCTGAGAATATTGGTTCTTGATCCTCCACTTAATGAGGTGGCTATCAAAGTACCCCTTCTCTCAAAGGTCTTGTAAATGTTGAGATGCAAATTCTGCCCAATTAAACTTTATGGCAGTTCCATTTGAAAGCACTATAGGGTTGAAATCCTTGATAAAGACTTTATCAAACCCTAATGTAATCTCCAAATAATGGGTGTTTTCTAGTAGACACTATAGTGAAACAACATCACTTGCTTGTAGACTTCAACATGGATTTTGATACACTTAATTGGCAGGGGCTTCTCTCTTGTGACTAATTAAAAACACTAAACCATTCCATGTCAAAAAAATCATTCCACTTCACTAGTTTTGGGTCGGCACCTTCCTTGGAAAGGCCATAAGACTCATAAAAGTATGTGACATTCTGGTGAAATCTTTCTTTCTTTCGGTTATACAAAATTTTGGGAGGCTTCCATTGGCCTATAACATGTACATGCAAAGGGAGATATTAGATGATAAGCCTCTTGTCAAGATGGACATACACACACACACACACACACACACACACACACACACACACACACACACACACACACACACACACACGCACACACACACAGATGTTGAGATGGCAAGCTCAACACGTGCAGACATTGATGATGGACTGTCTGGCTAGATGGGTCCGTATGTCTACACTTAGCACGTTGGTGGTCATTATGATACTCACATGGCCACTGACTTATCACTTATTATATTTAGTTTGTTACACCTACCTACAGTTGGCAAAGACATAGCGCCAGTAGATTAGTGCAGTCAGTTATGCACTATTTGACTTAGTAGGCAACTTTTCTTTATGTAGTATCTTATCTATACTTTGTGTAATTGTATAGTGTGTGGAAGAAGAAGAAAAAACTTGCAAGAAAACGTTTTGGCCTCCATCTTTCTTCTTGTGTTCTTGAGTGAGCTTCCTCTTGTGTATACAGTGTGTGTTTGGCGTAGCAGCTCAAGCAAGTCTCCCCACCACGCGATTCTTGACATGGTATCAGAACCACGCCACTGAGAGAGCCTGATTTCGAATGTTGAAGTGAAGGAGAAGAAGAAAGGTTCGAGCAAGCAAGCAACGGGTAATAAGCTCTCCCATTCTTCCACTCTCTCTCTTGGATAGTGCCTGTGGAGGCACCGGAAGCAGGGTCAAGCAAAAATCTCAGATTGCTGTGAGATTTGGTGTGTGAGCAGATCACTGTATATTCTGCAGAAAGGTCCTTTAGGGCTATTCCACAGTTATTTTGGGCGTCTGAGGCCATTTCAGGCCCTGTTTTAGAGCCACAAGGTTGCGGACAGCAGTTTCAGGGGGTACACTGTGATTTCGACTGTATTGACCGAAAGTGGGTGCACAAGTTACAGATTATGAATCTGTAATTTTTGAGGTGTTTGTAGGAAGCAAACATAAGGTTTATCTGTAAATAAGTTATAGATTACATGTACTATTGAGCAATCAGTGAAAAATGTTGCTTGGTGTAGTGCTATGCACGTGTTGTGAAAGATTGCAAAAGACTAGCTTGCTGTGTTGTATCCTTGTTTGTGATAATGGCAAAGAACAGTGGAAATCCCATTATTGAGAAGCTCAACAAGAATAACTACCCTTCATGGAAGTTCCGTGTGACAAACTTCCTCATTGGAAAGGGCCTCTATGAGTTTGTTTCGGGTGAAGAAAAGGAGCCAGAGCTGGGTATCCCCCGACTGCAGATGAGTTAAAAGCATGGAAAGAGTGGAATGCGAAAGATAAAAATGTGATTTATTGGCTATCTATAGTCATTGATAATACTATGCTAGGACATATCAGGAATGCAGAAACATCACATGCAGCTTGGACAATTTTTGAGAGTATGTTTTTAGTAAATACAAAGGCACGAAAGATTCAACTCAAGCAAGAGTTGAATGCCTTGAAGAAAGGGAAAATGTCCATCAATGAGTATGTGTTGAAGGTGAGGAGCATTGTAGATTCTTTAGCAGTGATTGATGCAATGCCGGATGATGATGATTTGGTTTCATCCACTCTGAGTGGCCTTAATAATGAGAAGGCATGGAAATAATTTGTTACGTCAGTATATGTACGGAAGCCATTTCCAGATTTTGATGAACTGATCTCTCTCATGATTACTGAAGAGATCAATATGCAGGGTGATTCGTCTAAAAGAAATGGTGAACAGGTCCAAGCATTTTACTCAACTTCAGGAAGGGGACATGGTAGATCCTCTTCGAGAGGCCGTGGTATGGGACGTGCTAGTGATAACCAGCAAAACGGGTTCAATCAACAGTTTGGTGAAATGCAGGTTTCTGGAGGTAGAGGAAACTTTAGAGGTAGGGGGAGCTCTAGAGGAAGAGGTGGATGGCAAAATAGAGATCTTGGAAATTCTGCTATTGTTTGCCATTATTGTGGCAAAATAGGCCATATTGCAGCCCATTGCTATGCAAAGAAGGATGATATTCGCAGTGGTAAATTGCAACAAGGAAACTATACATCATCTTCGCGACAGAATGAAGACAAAAATGAGCGTTTGTTTGTTATGCAGCATATGATGAATGCAGTTACAAGAAAGGGGACACATGATGGTGTATGGTATGTCGATTCAGGTGCATCTAATCATATGACTAGTCATGTTGAATGGTTTGGAGAGATGCAGGACTTACAAAACCCAGGTTATGTGCAGACGGGTGATGATTCATGCCACCCAATTACACACATTGGAAAGGTTCCCTTGCCCTTGTATGATGGCCAGACACAGAGTCTGGCAGATGTATTACATGTGCCATCAATTACAAAGAATCTAGTATCTATTGGCCAAATGGTAGAGCAGGGGTTGTAGGTCTGATTCAATGCAAAAGGTTGTTTTGTAGAACACTTTAATGATAGTGCAGGTTGGTCGCAAAAGGAAGTAGAGTTGGCCGAATGTTTACTTTAGATGCTGGAATTCCTGCAATGAATGTTGCTATGTATGCTAAAGGAAAAGGAGTAGTTGCAGATATTGAAATATGGCATAAACGTATTGGACATGCAAATGTGCAAAGGCTGAAATTAATGTAATCGAGAGGATTGGTTATAGGGTTGCCTTCTTTTAGAGTTACAGAATTACATAAAGTCTGTGAAGCATGCTAGTTTGGTAAGCAGGCAAGACAACCCTTTTTGCATGATAGAGAAGTGAGTAGAAAATTACTTGATGAGTGCATACAGATGTTTGGGGGCCTACACAGAATGTGTCTCTTGGTGGTAGCAAATACTTTGTCACATTTATTGATGACTGTTCAAGGAAATTATGGGTATACTTCATGAAGGAAAAAAGTGATATGTTTGAGCACTTCAAATCTTTTAAGGTAGTTGTTGAAATGGAAACAGGCTTAAAAATAAAGTGCTTGAAATCAGATGGAGGGAGAGAGTACCTCTCTAATGAGTTTAGTGGCTTCTTGAGGACTCATGGGATAAAGAGGCAATTTACTTGCAGGTATATCCCATAGCAAAATGGTGTTGCAAAAAGAAAAAATAGGCATATTGCAGAAGTTGCACGGGCATTAATGGCTGAAAAGAATATGCCCAAACTTTTTTGGTCTAAGGCTGTCCATACTGTTGTTTACATTATGAATAGAACTCCCACAACTGCAATTCATGGGATGACTGCTGAAGAATGCTTTACTGGCAAGAAGCCTGATGTATCGCACTTGAAGGTATTTGGTTGTGTTGTATACATTCATGTGCCAGATGAGCTACGGAAGAAGCTTGATCCAAAGGCAGAAAAATGTGTTTTTATTGGATACTCTTTAGAGCAGAAAGGGTATTGCTGTTATAACCCTGTCACGGGTGAGTTCAGAGTGAGCAAGGATGTTATCTTTGATGAGATGGGAAGTTGGTATACACCTGTTGGTGATGTTTTGGATGATGATAATGATCAAGACAGCTATGTGCAGAAAGATAAACAAGAATCATGGAGTCTTAGTGGACCAAAAACATCATCTGGTACTACACCTACAATGAGCCCTTGGTCTGGGAGACTAAGGAGTAGCCCCACACCTTTAGGTGGATCTATAAGTGTTGCAGGGAAGTACAAAGGAAAGAAGAAAGTGCTGGATGGTAATGATGCATCTACCAATCATTTGAATTTGATGGAGATTCTAGTGGTTTGGAGAGTTTGGATGATGAGCTTGGCATTCCTTCAGTCAGGACACCAGGTGTATAAAGAGCTCATAGTAATGTAAAGGCTCCATTGAGTGATCCGGTGGTACGCTGATCTAGTAGGGTCAGATGCCCTGTTAAAAGATTTGGGTTTGAAGGTTATGCAGCTCACCACTATGCTTATATGGTGAAACTAGTTGAGGATGTTGAGCCCACTTGTTTTGAGGATGATGTTGGTCATGCTCATTGGGATGCAGCAATGGATGAGGAGATGGCTGCATTAGAAGTCAATAAGACTTGGGATTTGGTACCCTTACCTAAGGGTAAGAAAGCTATTGGCTGTAAGTGGGTTTACAAAGTCAAGCATAATGCAGATGGTTCAGTTAGCAGGTATAAGGCTAGGCTGGTTGCAAAAGGCTATACTCAAACATATGGCATAGATTATGAAGAGACATTCAATGCATTTGCTAGGATGGCAACTGTTAGGTGTGTGATTGCCTTGGCAACAGCCAAAGGTTGGAGTGCAAATGGATGTTAAGAATGCCTTCTTGCATGGTGAATTGCAAGAAGAAGTGTATATGGAGCAGCCAACAGGTTATGAGGATTTAGAGAATCCCACATATGTGTGCAGGTTAAAGAAGACGCTCTATGGGCTCAAGCAAGCACCTAGAGCATGGTCTAACAAGATTGGAGAGTATATTCTTAAAGAAGAAGTTTGAGATGAAAGATTTGGGTGAGCTGAGATACTTTCTTGGTATTGAGGTGATCAGATGTGATGATGATATATGGCTATCCCAAAGGCAGTATGGCTTGGATATGTTATCCAAGTATGGTATGACAGCATGCAAGCCTCTTTCAGTACCATTGGAGCAAAATGTGAAGTTGAGTGCTGACGTTGGAGATGAGATAGAAGACCCTACTATGTTCAAGAGGATAGTAGGGAGTTTGATTTACATGACTATCACAAGACCAGACTTGAGCTATGTTGTTGCCTTGTCAATCAGTTTATGCAGATGCCTGGAAAGCCTCATTTGGATGCAGTTAGATGTATATTGAGGTACGTGAAGTCCACTTTGCATTATGGACTTTTTTATGAGGCAGGTAAGGACATACAGATCTTTGGATACACAGATGCAGATTGGGCTGGTAGCATGTCAGACAGAAGATCTACAAGTGGATTCATGTTTTCCCTTGGTAGTGCAACAATTACATGGAGCAACAAAAAGCAACCTACAGTTTCTTTATCGAGTACAAAGGTGCTGCTATGGCAGCATGTGAGGTGGTATGGTTACAAAAGTTATTAGGTGATTTGGATATGCAAGGAGATGGTCCAGTTGTCATTCATTGTGACAACATGAGCAGCATACAGTTAGCTAGGAATCCAGTGTTCCATGCTAGGACAAAACACATTGAGGTGCACTACCACTTTGTGAGAGAGAAGGTACTTGTAGGAGAGATTGACTTGATATATGTCAGCACATAGAATCAGATAACTGACATTTTCACAAAGGCATTAGGTGCAGAGAAGCTTCGGAAGTTCCGAAGCTTACTTGTAGTTGCAGAGATAGAGTTGAGCTTGAGGGGGAGTGTTGAGATGGCAAGCTCAACACATGCAGACATTGATGATGGACCGCCTGGCTAGATGGGTCCGCATGTCTACCTTAGCACGTTGGTGGTCATTATGATACTAATATGGCCATTGACTTATCACTTATTATATTTAGTTTGTTACACCTACTTACAACTAGCAAATACATAATTCCAGTCGATTAGTGTAGTCGGTTATGCACTATTTGACTTAGTAGGCCACTTTCCTTTATGTTTTATCTTATCTATACTTTGTGTACATTGTATAGTGTGTGGAAGAAGAAGAAAAAACTAGTAAGAAAACGTTTTGGCCTCCATCTCTCTTCTTGTGTTCTTGAGTGAGCTTCCTCTTGTGTATACAGTGTGTGTTTAGCGCAGCACCTCAAGCAAGTCTCCCCACCACGCGATTCTTGACAAGAGAGAGAGAGAGAGAGAGATTGAACGTACCACGTCGCTCTTCTTCCTTGCATGCTGCTTGGCCTATGCCATCTTGAGCTCCTTTGATTCTACAGATTATTAGATTTTTTCATTCTTCAAAAAGGTCAAGAGTACAATCGAATAACTAGTGCAGGTTGGCACTTCTTTGGATTGGTTGGCACAAGGTGCCCTCTTAGAGCCTTCCTGTTGGACCCCCTGCCCTCTTCCCCCTCATCATGATTGCTCCATCATTCTAGGTCCACTTCCTCATCACCATCATTGTACCACCACCTTTAAAACTAGTCTATAATGTCCTTATGAGAAGAGTCATTCTCTTTCTCCAAGAAATACCCTAAGGGAAAATACAAAAATACTAAAATGATCTTTCACACATGTTAAGTAGCCCCCTTTTAGTTCAAAAGGAATCTATAAACTACTTTGACTAAAACTCACCCCATAAAAGAAACATAAAATATTTTCTTTAGAAAATTTATTTTTATTTTTTCCTATCTATGATCATGATTTGAACCTCCCCTCTTTTTCTTTGCATGCTAACAAGATATGTTATTTGCCATATGCTAAGTAGCAAAAAAGTACGTCACATTCACATGCTTATGCCCCTTAGGGTCATAATCCCTCTTCCATAGGGGCAAAAACTAGTAGGATTTGGCCCTTGTCACTCCATGTTAAGATATCCACTTTCCATTAGGAATTCTACACCATTGCACCTTCATCTAAGCTACATTCAAGAAATTTCATTATTCTTGGCACTTGCTTTAGGATCACTTGGTTTCCAACTATGAGTGTTTAAAACTCTTGCTAAGGCATCATAAGCATCCATACATCAAGGGTAGAGCTTCACACTTAAGGTATTCCACCTATAGGCTCATTCACTTTAACCTTAGGATAGTCTCTCGTATCCCCTCTTAGTCAACACTTCTTGCGCACACGTGTGCAAGCACATTTTTCATTAGGACACCAACTTAGGAAATCAATTGTGAGCCCATCCCCATGAGTTTCCTTAGAGAGTGTTTTTCAACGTCTTAGGTGCACTTGTAGACACATCCTAATCCCCTATGTTTAGGTCCTAACCACCTTCATTACACATAGTTGATTCCACCTAGGATTAATCCCAATAGGTGTCCCACATTTACAATCATAAAATCCTTAAACATTGCATACTTCCTTCACACTTAAGCATACCATTCATGGAATTGCATCATTAGGAACTAACTTGCATAGAAACTATGCAGAGCATACTAGGTTGAATCCACCTAGGAGCAGAAGGATCATTCTTCACAACACACAATAGTCACATAACCACTTACAAGAACCAAGCCATCAAGTGGAAAATTCCAATCATTGCAACACCTTGCAAGAGAGCAGTTGACCAAGTTATTAGGAGTTCTATGCTAATTTTGAAGCATTTCCAAGCTACATTCAAGAGTGCACTAAGACTAAGGGACTACAAGGAGGAGCCAACATTTACATTGATGTGGACAAGAATTGCTTGCAAATTTGGGGCTATCGGCGCTTGTAAATTTTGGGCTATTGGTGAGCCTGAACCAACTCCATCAAAATTTACTTTCCAAGACCCAATCATATATCATCTTTCAATTGAACTAAAAGTAAATTATACTCAATTCATTGATCAAAAGATCTATTGATTGACTTACATTAAGGCATTGATACTAGAATTGAGAAAGCATTGGATTCAATTGTTTGTTAAATAAAACATGTGGTTGTTCGTAGACCCAATTTGATTGCAAGGCCCAATTGTTTAGGGCTTGAAAAGTTGAGAGTTGCAAGGACTAAGGATAGACTCATCAAAATTTCTAAGACCAACTAGATTGTAAAATCCAAGGGATCCACAATTATAATACCTAAAGGGGATTGATTATCCAAGGACAAAGGTACAAGCAATGGACAAAAAAGGATGTTTCCACATAGTGTAAGATCAAAAGAAGGACATATAATCAACAACTCAAGAAGGCAATCATCAAAACTAGAGACACATGAACTTCAAAAAACAAAAATCGAGTGAGAGATCAAGGACTAACAATCCTAGAGAGTCAAAAGAGAGGAAGCACACACATAAGACTAGACCACGCAAGAACTTGAGATTGCAAGAAGAGTCACAAAATTTTACATTTGTCTATTGAGAGTCTAATACTATATTGACCTACTTACATAGTGGACTAGATTGAGAGATCTGCGAGTCCTAAAGCTTTATGAGCCAATAAGGGAAGTATGTTACCATCCAATTATCCATGCAAAAGATGATAGAGCTAGCAACACATAAGCCAAACCAAGGCTGGTGGATCAAATGGAGACAAAAATTCTACAAATCTTGACCTAAAATGCATTGAGTGTGGCATTACTCACATGTATCATGATTTCCAAAAATGTAAGGCATCTAGTAGTACCCGATGCAAGTCTACAAGGCCTCTAACATACCTTAGGGTCAAAGTTGTTGCCAAGAGAGAGTTGTTCATTAATGTTCTCCTTAATGAAGGTTCAAATTTCAACATCTTGATCTTGATGTATGGATTGATATGTCCCCATTACTTAGCCCAAATAAATGAAACAATATGAGTTGTAAAATAAGTAATTTTATGTGCAATAAATATTGAATAAGTAAAATTTTCAATGAAATGTGAAATCTAGATATTTTCACATTTACACATTGTTAAACATAGGTAACTAGCAAATGCAACATACCCAGTAGCATATTCAAGATTCTAACTACCCTACTCAATTTGCTAGGTAATATATTCAACATGCTAACAAGCATACTTTGTATGTTGAATTACAATTCTAGTATGATAATTGGTATTTCTAGCATATTAAACATCATATCCAATCGCTATCAATTAGCATATCCAAGTTATTAGCTAGCATTTTCAGTATGATAACTAGCTATCTAGTTGTAATATTTTCGTTGAAAATATTTCTAACCCGTATGCAAGGGAATGCCGGCATTGATTAAACAGACGGTGCAATTGTACAATCTCTATCGGCATGGACGAGACAAAAGAAAGAATAAACCGTTTAATTACATAGAAACTTCCTCTTGGTAGGAGGCCAAAAAGATAATATTTGAATTATGGCAAAAAAATTTCCCGCCTCTTTCCCCCAGCCAACAGTCGTGCTGGAGGAGAGGGAGGAAGGAGCTTATGAGTCAGCATAGGAGCTGGAATCCATGGGGGGTGTATACCCATGCATTAGGCCGCGTGGGGGGAGGGGAGGTCCCTCTCCCTTGCTTATAAAACCTTAGTAGAGGGAAGGGAGGGGAGGATGAAAAAAGGAGGTTACGGTCTACCATCGTCTGATTCTGCTAGCCGTAGTCCTGGTTCTGGTTTGCGGTCTGCTTCTAAGTAGTCGCATCGACGCAGCTGAGACCAGTGATGCCAAAGAGAATGAGGGAGGATGGTAACATTGCGGGCTGAGAGGGGGGGGAAGGCGTGAGGAAATACTGCGCTAGTAGAAGGAAGGGAATAGGCTGGTCGTGAGGAGAACAGTCCCGACGTGGAGAGGGAGGAATCTGTCGATTCACTGTGACGGAAGGAGGAGATTGGTCGAGGCCATGTAACGCTGCTCCCAGCTTCCGCCGGATCATCGCCAGCTGTATCATCTGGCCACCTTCATTCGAATCTGTGGCCACGTAATGAAGCTCCTTAGAAGCTTCTCTTAGAAGCTTCTAAGGGGGCTTCCATAAGCCCCCTTTCCCAAGCAATTTTTTTCCCCACCCCCTTTTTTCCTTCATAACTCTAGCTTTTGTCCCCCTTGGTTTCCTTCCCCCCTCCCCCCCCCCCCCCCACCCCACACAAAAAGAATAGACTTCCTTTAAACCCCTTCTTTCTCCTAACATTTTCCTTGAAGGGGCCCTCATATGGACTCCGTAAAGCCCCTATTTCCCCCAAATTTTTCCCTTGAAGGGCCTTCATGTGGTCCTTAAGATGAGGTTGGCAGGTCCTTACGCAAGTTATCTTGCAAGATGATGAGTAATCATCCTAATTTAGTATCTTTATTGAGTAAAGAAGATTGATTGGAAGCTAAAGACCAGCCGATAAACTGAAATAACCTATGAACTTAAGGTTTGGCCAAGTCGGGTTAATAGGGTACGCTGTAACCCAGGATATAGGGGATCTTGCCAAGTTGCAAGTCATCCCGGATCGAGTGCTGGACGCATTCAAAAGGAAGGATTCATTCCTTAGCAGTTTGCCAACAAAAACGACCAATGGAAATGTTTGTGCTTGTTACAGATTTAAGAGCACTGTTTGGCTTTGTATGATCAATGAATTAAAAGATAATGGATATCTAATACTTCAGGTTGAAGTCCTGAAGGGAGAGGGAGCTTCAGTTACCCTCGATTGCCTGCCTAACCCTAACTAAGGGGGTTGTTAACCACGCCGAGAAAGTGGACCGAACCCATCGCAAGAGGTCTCTCTGTTGAGCGTTACTTGGAGTAGGAAGATGCTTGGGTGCCAAGGGGGGCTCTGGCCGTAAATCCCTCACCTTTCGGGCCCTGCACAAGAGGCTAACGTGACTCAGGATTGGATCTCGAGGCCCGCATACTAGTCTATGGGAGGAAACTTGGATTAGTGATCCCTGTGGATTGTTGGATAGCCTTCGGGCGGATTGTGGATAAGCCTACAGGCAAGACTTTTTGTATTTCAAAGATAAATATGATAACCCATTAATAAGGAACTTGTTTGACATTGTTTTTCTATGTCAAGTGATATGATTACATGAAAGAACCAGTGCTTAACGGGCTAATTAAAGAAGCTGATGTTACATGTCCAACTAAATGTTCTAGGTAATTAAATAACTAAAACAACTCAAGGAAAGTGCAGTGGATGTGGCCATAGGTCCCTCCTACGGATGGGTGGTCTCGGTTGGTCGGGAAATTTTCTCAAATCACGATGGACAGCTAGAAGATCGCCAAGAACACGCATAACAAAAGCGTCGACCTAGAGTTACAATTGATCCTGATTTACGTTGTTTTAGGGGGAATGGAATGGGACTATGCCGTATGGTAGAGAGGTTGAGCTTCGCATCCCTCTCGTTTCCCATTCTCCTTGAACCAAGTGCAGCGTGAATCCGCTTCGGACCTGGCATTTCTGCATAAAGTAGTTTGCTTGGGTTTGACGCTAGTTGCTGTTAGGAAATGACCAATAGGGAAAACCCTAATTCAGGTCGATCCTAAGTGGGAGCATCCGGAATACTTACACTACGTGGCAGATGTGGAAAGTCCTAGATCGCAAACCCCGTAACATTCCATGGGAGTGCCGGGCGGAGCTTTCTAGACATCCTTTCCGATGGACTGCTAAGACGTGTCCCAAAGGTACAAGTGGACATGTTACACTAGTATGCTAGCCAATAGGCTAACTAACATAACTAGTATGTAAATTGGCATATATAGTATGCTAACTAGCATTTCTAGTGTAGTGTCCCCATTACTTAGTTTATTTCAATAAACACTGTGTGTATACATTCTAAAAATTGATTTATGTTGAAAACAAAATGGTAAAGATTGCACGTTTTTAAAACTAGCTCTAACTGTGAAGATAATTAATGAGGTATTATATGCCAGTTCATGGAAGGAAGGCTTGGGAAATCCTCCCAAGACAAGCTTATTAAAAATATGTTTGTAGTATAGAATAACAAAAAGAACTAGTCTAGTGGATAGTCACTTGGCAATTAAGTGCACTTGGGTGATGACACTGCTGGGATGGATGACCTCCTAGGAAGCTTTTCTTACAAGCTAGTGGGAGCTTCTCGCACGCAACCAACAGTGCCAATGAAGCCTTCATAGCCATTTCCAAGTATGCCAAGGTCTATGTCTTGGTCGCCACCTTGGTCATGAGCCTTGGAGTGACGCCCCCCCGATGACGCGATGCGCGGTGCTCACTATATCTTTATCTCCACACTACGATCGATAAACAGAGCCCCTCTCTGATATCATTGATGATGTCATCAAAAACACTAAAAGAAAGCATTCTCTCTTTATCTCTTTCCCCCCTCGATTACTATATAAACAGGGGTAGAGTGTCACGTCAGAACAACAACCCATGCAAAATTCTCTCTGTTGTTGACGTGAGGAAGCTCTGCTACAATCAGCCAGCCTCTCTCTCCACACCTACATGGAAGCGCTACTCAAATCCATCAAGATTCTTCCATGGCTCCCAAGAGACATCGAGATGTTGAGCGAGGTCATGCTCGGAGAGCTCCCCAATGCGAGGAAGTAGTCGTTGCTAAAGCGCAAGTGAAAGTTACCCCCAAATCCATTCAACCCGAAGGACCGATTATTCCACAACAAACCGAGGTTGCGGTCATAAGCTGTAATCACAATGGATGGCTGAACAGAGATAATCAGGTTTAGCACATTAAAAAGGGATTACTTTTAAGCTATTAACTCTACGACTTTCTAATTTTTCTATTTTATGTTATTGCTTTTTTGCATCTTACGATAAAGTGAGGGATAAGTTAGTAATGTTAGAAAATCCCATAGGATAATTTTGTTACATAGATTATGATTAAACACCATATTGGGGAATATGGGAATTTCCCATAAGTTTGGGACACATGGTCAAATCTTTATATTTGTCATACTTGAACACTATAACTCCAAATCGAGCACTCTATAGCTCAATAGATTCCATTTTTCAAGCGCTTTCTAATGATAGGTCACATCGTATGGTTTAGCAAAACTTATGGGCATGTTATCCGGGTGCCACCTTTTTAGTATTAAAAAATGGGGAATTGGGAGATTCCCAAACTCACTAATATTGTGTTATTAGTTAGAATGTACTTAAACTTACAAAAACATGTTAGCATTATCAATTGCTTTTTAGGAAAGAACACATGAATTGATTAGGGGGATAGATTCTATGCATTGTGTACAACACTGACAAGTGTATTAAAAATGTTTTATGGTTATGACTGCTTTTGGATTTGTGAATGATGAATTATATCTCTTATGATTCCATGCTTGTAACAGCTGGACAAGTTGTGGATTGTGGTGGTTTGAGATGTTGGGATCCCCAACCCAATGCTCCCTAGCACTCTGCAGAGTGTGGAAAAACTCACTTGCGAGTGGGGTCATATGCTCACGAGGGAGTTAGGTGTTTTTGGTTTTTGATCACTCAAGCACTTGAGAGGGCAAAGGGCCGAGTGATAAGTGCCCCTGCTATGTAGGACGACTCCTGAGGCTCAGGGAAGCTTAGAGGGGCTCTAAGCCAGTAAATTCTCTGTTGACCGCGGATGGAGTGCGATCTCATATAGCCCAATCCCAAGGGATTAGAAGGTCCTATCCTAAGCTAGACAATGTCTTTTTGCGGAAAGACGATTTTGTACCACTCTGCAGAGTGATGGTTCTATTTGTTATTATGAAATAAAGTATCTAATTTTTGAATTATTTGTTATGTTTCAAATATTGAGTTTAACAAACCTAGTTTAACTGACTAATAAAAGGAAGCTGTTTTTCATATGTCCAAATAGTGTGGTAGTACACTTTGCTAATTAGAAAACTAAAGCAAACCCAATCAAGGAAAGTGGGAGGCTTCCATCCCGACTATCGAACGCCTATGGCTGGGTAGACCCAATAAGTCGAGTAACTTTCCAACATTAGATAGAGCTAATTAAATCATGACCCTCCCAATATTGGTAGGATTAGTTACTAGGTTCAACACTGTTTTAAGGGGCCGGAGCTGAGATTTTACCTTATGGATAGGGGGATCGAGTTACACTGTCCCCCGTCTCTCACTCTCTTTGAACCAAGTGTGGTGTTAACCTCACTCCTGCCTTTGACTAATTACAAAGTGTTCTTTCTTAGGTGGGCGTTAGATTGTTGTTAGGGGTGACTTGTCCAAGAAGTAGAACTAAGATTCCCATGTTCAACTAGGTCGTAGGTTTCCCATGGGGAGACTGGATGGTGATGTGCATGGATATGAACTTCGGTCGACTACTAAGAGGACTCCTCCGGGTCTGCACCTCACGTCTAGCATGCCAACTAGCATATCTAGTTGCCATCAAGTTATGTTATCAAGCATACCCAGTAGGTTATCAAGCATTTTCAGTTCCAATATGCTAAAGTACAAATCTAGCATGACAACTAGCATATTCAATGTGATGATTAGCATATCTAATTTACTAGCTAGCTTATCTAGTGTCCTAACTAGTTATCAACTTTGCTAACTAGCATTTCTAGTAGACTAAAAAACATATCTAGCATCGTAGCTATAGCATATATCTAATGTTATGTAAGATATCTAGTACACCAACCAACATTTCCAATATGATATTTAGATAGTGTATTCAATTAGATATCACAACCTCTATGCTAGAAACGCTACTGGAGAGAGGGAAAAAGTACTTATTGAATAGGAGAATAAGGAGAAACTACAAAAGTACAGACTTGAAATGCAAATACGACCTATCGAGGATCTAGCAATGGTACAGAGTTAGATTGCTCACCTAAGGTTCATCTAAGAGATGCATAGGGTGCTACAAAAAACTTATTCTCCTTGATTCTCTTCCTACAAACATCCTTGTTATTGGGGGATACATGTATCTCACCTCTCCAAAATTTGTATATTGATTCTTTCATTTCATGTGTGATTAGGCTTTCGCATTGTTTCTTGTGACCTGCAACCAATGAGAAGATTCCACCACCATCATCAAAGTTTAGCCATGATTTTTCCCTGTACAAAGTACAACGATTAACTTTAAGAGTCCACCATCATCATCAAAATTTAGCCATGATTTTTCCCTATACAAAGTACAACAACTAACTTTAAGGCCCATGGAAATTTTACCAATCAAATGCTATCTTTTGAATTCAACTTCATAGACAATGTTAATTTTCTAAAAAACAACTCCTCATTAGAACTTGGCTGTCAAGATTGTGGGAGAGAAGGAAGGAGTCTCACTTGTAGCTTTCTTGCTTGCACAATGGGGGAATACACACACAGGTGGAGGCTGAAAAATAGTTTTTCTCTTCTTAATTGTGTAAGCCAAAAAGAACTCTAGTACATAGAAATAGAAGAACCCTATATATGGGTCTCAAACCAAACTCAACTAACTAAGGTGGCATACTAACTGAGCCACGAACTAGAGTAGATAAGGATAGCTATCATCTAGCTATTATTCATGGGCGGTGTACCAACCGCATCTACAGCTAACAAGTCGGTGACATTCGTGCACACCAAGCAGGTCTCTGAACTTGCGCAGCTTCTCTGCGCCCAATGCCTTCGTGAATATGTCAGCTATCTGATCCTCTGTGCTGACATAAACTAGATTAATAAGACCTAGTAAAACCCTCTCCCGCACATAGTGATAATGCACCTCAATGTGCATGATAGACTGGGTTATTTGCCAAGTGTATACTGCTCATGTTGTCACAATAAATGACAACTGGCCCATCTGTAGGCTGATGCATATCATAAAGTAGCTTATGCAACGAAGCTACCTCACATGCAGCCATTGCTGCACCCCTATACTCAACCTCTGTGCTCGACAAGGCAACTGTAGGTTGTTTCTTGCTGCTCCAAGTGACTGCAGCACTCCCAAAAGAGAACACATATCCACTGGTAGATCATCTATCAGAAATACTACCAGCCCAATCAGCATCACTATATCCATGCAACTGTATCTGAACCCCAGTCTCATAAAATAGTCCATACTGCAATGTGGACTTCACATACCTGAGTATGCGCCTAGCCGCATCCAAATGCGGTTTCCTTGGAGCCTGCATAAACTGACTTACCAATCCAACGTCATAGCTCAAATCTGGCCTGGTAATAGTCATATAAATCAAACTTCCTACTATGCGTCTGTACATAGTAGGGTCTTCGAGAAGCTCACCTGCATCTGCGCTCACCTTCATATTCTGCTCTAAAGGAACTGAAATAGGCTTATAGCCTGTCATCCCATATTTGGACAGTATGTCCAATCCATACTGCCTTTGCAAGAGCCATATCCCACTTGGTGATCTAATCACCTCAATGCCCAAGAAATAATGCAGCTCTCCCAAATCCTTCATCTCAAACTTCTGCTTCAATAGCATTTTCACATGAAGGATATCTTCATCACTATCACCTGTCATAATCAAATCATCAACATAAATGACAAGTAGCATAATACATTTCTCTATTTTTCTCACATAAAGTGAGAAATTTGCCTTAGAAATCTGAAAGCCAATAGTGACAAGATATTGTCCTATCTTGTCAGACCATGCTCTAGGTGCTTGCTTCAAACCATACAAGGCTTTCTTCAACCTGCAAACAAACTCAGGATGAACAGTATGCACATAACCTAGTGGCTGCTCCATATATACCTCTTCTTGCAAATCACCATGCAAGAAGGCATTCTTTACATCCATCTGATGTAAAGACCATTCCTTTGATGCAGCCATAGTAATGACTGCTCTTACGGTTGCCATCCTTGCAACCGGACTGAATGTTTCTTCATAATCAATGCCATATGTTT
Organism: Lygodium microphyllum; assembly: GCF_053477565.2. Lineage (NCBI taxonomy): Eukaryota > Viridiplantae > Streptophyta > Polypodiopsida > Schizaeales > Lygodiaceae > Lygodium > Lygodium microphyllum. The sequence continues at coordinate 41,127,705 of NC_141147.1, forward strand.
GTGCATATCCCTTGACTACTAATCTTGCCTTGTATCTGTTCACAGAACCATCTGCATTGTGCTTCACCTTATAAACCCACTTACAACCAATTGCATTCTTATCTTTAGGCAAAGGTACCAATTCCCATGTAGCATTTGCTTCCAAGGCATCCATTTCTTCATCCATGGATTTCTCCCATTTTTCTTTTCCCATGGCTTGCTTAAAAGAAGTGGGTTCTGGTTCCTGTATCACTTTGACCATATAGGCATAGTGAATGGCTGTAAATCCATCATATTTCAGCCTATCCACAAGATACCTAGCTCTGGTAGACCTGCGCAAAGTAGGTTCACTCCCAGATGCTCTCAAAACATCCCTGGTCTTCCTTACTCCAGGTGTAACAATAAAAGGAATACCCAACTCATCATCAATGCTCTGTTCTGAGCCACTGGATTCACCATCCACATAAGAGTGACCTGCATTCACATCAAACATGGGCTGATCTACCTTCTCTTTTCCTTTTCGTGAAACCTGCATACCACTATTTGCATTGTTTTGAGGAGATTCTCCTGATCTCAATCTGCCTGTCCATGGCGAAGAATGTGAACCACTGCTAGAGGACACTCCAGGTCCACTAATATTTTGTGACTACTGCTGTGAATTCTATACAGCATTACCATTTTGTGCATCTACATCATCAATCACATTTACTGGTTTATACCAGCTACTCATCTCATCAAAAATAACATCTCTGCTCACTGTAAACTTACGAGTAGAGGGTTATAGCATCTATACCCTTTCTGCATGGCAGAGAGTAACCAATAAAGATGAACTTCTCAGCTTTTGGATCCAACTTGGATCTCAACTCATCTGGCACATGAACATAGGCAATGCAACCAAAAATCTTCAAATGAGAAATGTCTGGTTTCCTACCAGTATACCTCCCCTCTGGAGTCATCCCATGTATTGCTGCAATGGGAGTTCACTATGTAGACTGCTGTAGCAACTGCTTTAGCCCAGTAAAAATCTGGCAAGTCTTTTTCGTTGAGCATGGCACGAGATACCTCTCCAATATGCCTGTTTTTCCTTTCTGCAATTCCATTTTGTTGTGGGGTATGACTGCATGAATATTGCTGCTTTATGCCATGCTCCTGCAGGAACCTTGCAAACTCATTTGAGAGGTACTCTCCCCCTCCATCTGACCTTAGGCATTTTATTTGCAGGCGTGTTTCTTTTTCAACCATAGCTTTAAGAGTTTTGAAATGCCCAAAAACTTCACTTTTCTTTTTCATAAAATACACCCAAACTTTTCTGCTATAGTCATCAATAAAAGTGACAAAATAATGACAGCCTCCAAGAGATGCAACTTTAGTAGTCCACACATCAGAGTGGATTAATTCCAATGGCTTCTTACTCTCTTGAACATGTCGAGGAAATGGTTTCCTTGCCTGTTTTCCAAATTGACAGGCTTCACATACCCTATGCATTTCTGCGACCTTGAATTTAGGCAACCCTGCAACAATATTTTGGGCTTGCATTGATTTAAGTAAATGTACATTAACATGACCAATGTGTTTTTGCCAGATATCAATATCTGCAACTACACCGGTCCCATGTGCAAACATTGCTGTACTCAATTCAGGCATGTCTGCATCCAACGTAAACATTCTGCCCTTCTTCTTTCCTTTTGCTATCAAGCGGCCTTTATTTTTCATATCCTCAACAAAGCATCCATGAGAATTAAATATGACCTGCAAGCCCTGCTCAACCATTTGACCGACAGAAACCAGGTTCTTGGTGATATTCGGGACATGAAATACATCCGATAGGTATTTCTTTTTCCCATCCTGCATAGACAAAGGAATTTTTCCAATCTGCACAATAGGATGTGCAGTATCATCACCAGTCTCCACAAATCCTGGTTTTTCCATTTTCCTTGCATCCTGCATCCATTCTACATGACCTTTCATATGGTTTGATGCACCTGAGTCAACATATCACACATCGTTGCTTTCTTCTGCACTTGTCACAGAATTGGTCATGTGCTGCACCATAAACAAATGCTCATTTCTGTCATCACCCTATCTACTAGAAGATGCATAATTCCCTTGTTGCAATTTTCCATTCATGATGTCATTTTGCTTTTTATAGCAGTCTTTAGTCATATGACCCATTTTACCACAATAGTAGCATTCAACATTGCTGTTTGCATTTTGGCCTCTTTGCCATCCACCACGACCTCTTTGGCTCCCCCTGGCTCTAGAGTTACCACGTCCTCCTCCATAGGACTGGTTTTCTTGAGTTTGCTGCATATTTTGATTTCTACCACGGCCTCCAGATTAGCCTCCTCTACCTCTGCCTCTACCTCTTCCAGCATTTGAGTAGAAGACAGTTTCTTTTGAAGTTCCTCCTGAAGAAGATGCACCACCATTTCTTTGCTCCTCAGAAATTAGAAGAGCAATCAACTCCTCAAAATCAAGAAATCTTTCACGGATGGAAATGGATGTTTGAAACTGTGCATAATCCTTTCCTAGACCATTCAAGGTCATAGAAACTAAATCATCATCTTCCACTGGCGACCCAATGGAAGCAAGTGCATCTGCAATCTTCTTCACCTTCATGTCGTAGTCATTGATGCTCATACTTTCTCTTTGCACATTGTGCAACTCTTGCTTGAGTTGCATTTTCCTAGCTTGCATATTTGTGCTATACATTTTTGACAAAGTATCCCATGCCTCCTTTGGCGTACTTGCATCCTGAATATGCACAATCATAGAGTCTAAAATACTGATAGACAGCCAGTACATAACTTTTCTGGCTCTCTCATGCCATCCTTTAAATGCCTGCATTTGCTATTGATTGGGAACATCAGGAAGAACTGGTTCTTCTTCATTTCCTGCAACAAATTCCCAATATCCTTTTCCCATAAGGAAATTCGTCATTCTAAACTTCCATGCTTGGAAGTTATTCTTGTCAAGCTTTTCAGTGACAATCTGTGAAAGAGAATCAGACGCCATTACAAAACACTGCAAAAAATTATGTCACTGTAAAAAACACAGCTTCAATCTCACAAGGGCAAATCTGCAAAATTGACGAAAGTGGTATTTGACCACACAGTCACTTCCTAATGACCATTTTGCATCAACAGGCAATAGGGATGATTTTGTAACTCCCAATGTCTCTGCACACAAGCATACGATGCAATTTCTACGGTAACTTTTCACCGACCTGTAGAACGGTGGTCGCATAGCATAAAATAGGGCATTTTCCTGAGTGCGTGCAGAAAACTTCTGCCTCAAAACAGGCCCCGAAATGGCCTCAAATCAAAAAAACAGAGCAACCAAGGGCTAAAGCCCGCTCCCGCAGCATATACTGCCCTCTTGCTACACCACGAAGGGCGTCTCAATCTGAGACAATGCACTCTTGCACTTTCTGGCTGTGCTACTGCAGAGACTTACTCCCAAAACAGAAAAATGAAAGCAACACTGGTCCTCTTACCAGAACACCGCGAACTTGGCTTGCTTTCTTGAGCTCCTTACCACGAACAAGGCTCTGATACCATGTCAAGATTGTGGGAGAGAAGGAAGGAGTCTCACTTGTAGCTTTCTTGCTTGCACAATGGGGGAATACACACACAGGTGGAGGCTGAAAAACAGTTTTCCTCTTCTTAGTTGTGTAAGCCAAAAAGAACTCTAGTACATAGAAATAGAAGAACCCTATATATGGGTCTCAAACCAAACTCAACTAACTAAGGTGGCATACTAACTGAGCCACAAACTAGAGTAGATAAGGATAGCTGTTATCTAGCTATTATTCATGGGCGGTGTACCAACCGCATCTACAGCTAACAAGTCGGTGACATAAATGCACAACGGTCACCCTGGCATATCACGAGTAGAGCTCGATATCTCAACATTGGCCATTTGGCAAAAGCCAATGTCCAAGCATTGGAACAATCATGCACGATTGCTAATGGTTTGCAACATAGGATGCCAAGTAGCTAGATTCCAAATTTTCCATTTCAATTGTGTCGGTTGGTGGGCGTCACTCTTATTCTTGAAAACTCTCGTAATGTTTGAAGTAATTTTCCCCTTCCTTGTGTCATCAAGGGCATGCACTCCACCCTTGCTATGTTGTCATTTGTGCTTCTCGCATTGTTTTTCCTCTATATGTCTCTCTAATAGCTCATAATGATAGCAAGAGTAATCTCTTGTGGGTTTAAATCTAGCATTGGTAATAAACGAATCTAGAGAGCATAGAGGTAGAGTGTGGCACAGAGAGAGAGAGAGTGTGTGTGTGTGTGTGAGTGAGTGAGTGAGAGTGAGTGAGAGAGTGAGTGAGTGAGAGTGAGAGAGAGAGAGAGAGTGTGTGTGTGTGTGTGTAAAAGAGGTAGGGAGAGAGTGAGAAAGAGTATAGACATGTTGGACCTCTGTGTTGACTTGGGGGAGACACACACACACACACATAGGGGAGGGGAGAAGTGGGAGAGAGTAGAGCCTTGCTTGCCAAACTTGTGTATGCTATATATATATATATATATATATATATATATATATATATATATATATATATATATATATATATATATATATATATATATAGAGAGAGAGAGAGAGAGAGAACCTATGAGAGGAAGGACATGAGAGCACATCCACTACAATCAAGCAAACCTCATGTAACTGAAATATGGTGTCTTGTAACCTAAGTTTAGGGAGGGAACAACACATCCAACCTATGTTGTATAAAGTCAATGTCTCATATGTGAGAAAGCACTGCTAACTAGTAATGTCCAAGATGACCTTTTCGTATCATGTTAACTTGCTTACAATGTAAGGAAAAAAGGTATGTGTAGGTTCATGCACCTATGGCAAGAATTTAGAAAATGTTTCCTAAGGCAAAGTATTTATTCTCCTAATAAAGGTGGTTTTAAATGACCTATACTAACCAAAAATTGAACATCTAAAGTACTCTTCTATGGTATAGATGACTTGAAGTATACTATGTGGCTTCCATGATGTAGGGACCTATGCAAGAATACAAGGTCAAGTATGTGACCTATGCAAGAATACAAGGTTGGTTTCCTTAACTTGAAGGTGTTATAGTGAATTTTGTGCAAGGAAGACTATGCTAGGTTCGTTCCCTAATGCTAAGGTGTGTGTATATACCTAAGTTCTAAGGGTTTGTGTCAGTACTATGTGTGTGGACTAGTGGTGTGGCCTTATACTATAGTGTGTGCACAAGTGTGTGCCTATGAACCTATGTGAATGAACGCTAGTGTTTGTGTTGGTTACTCTATATGACTAATTTTCTCTAACATGATTTGGTTACTTATCTAGTTGAATGTCCTAATAATCTAAGCTTGAGGGTCAATCTTACCATGCTAAACTATGCCTAGAGGATTCTATTACTATGTATTATGGCTTCTAAGTGTGTAAAGTCTATTGTGTGCTTTTCTATGTGCATGGAGTGCAATATGTGATTGAGTGCCTCCTAAACAAGAGTGTCTTCTTTAAGTGTGCTAGGTGTTGCTAAGCGTGTGGACAACTGTAGCATTATAAGTACATGCAAGAGTGCTAAGGCTACATGCAAGAGTGAAAATGTATTTTGTGCATACAATTGTACCTTTGTGCAAGAGTATGATTTACTGCATGGATTGTGCATGAGTGCATCCTATGATGAGCATGGTGCTTCCTAAGGGTATACTATGTTGAGAATGTAAGCATGTGAACTCTCCTTATACTGGACGGGATAAGGGTAGCTAGGTGTAAATGAACTAGAGGACAAGGGAATAAGGGGAAACCCTAATCCTAACTTCTCCAGAGGCTATATAAACTACCTAAAGGTCACTCTCACAATAGAGGAGACTGTACCAGTTGTACCTTTGAACAACTTACTAAGTAAGATCTTCTTCTTGTACTTGAGCTCTCTCTCTCCCTCTATGCACACTCTCATGCTTCCACTCTGATTTTCCACATGGTATTAGAGCCATATTTGATCCTTCAGCTTCCCTCAACTTCTTTACACACCTAAGTGCACAAGAATAACTTTTGCCTTCTCATATACCTTCCTTTCCACCATAGCCAGCTTGACCCACCTCTGTTGGAGGACCTGGCTAGAGCAAAGGAGACCATTTTAGCTCCTAATTCCTTCTGGAGATCTTCTCCCTAGCTCAAGGCAATTTAGCATAGCACATCAAAGGCAGGGATTAGGTGACGTGGAGGGCAGCATTGCAGCAAACACACAAATTAGCGTAGTTTTGATAACTGAAGTCCCAGAGCTTGGCATGACCTGTAGATGGTGCAATCCTCCCACCTATCATAGGGCTATTATAGCCCCTATAGTGGGCTATCTTCACCTAAGAGGGCTTGCACTAAATCCTCCTCTGCTGGCTATTGTGAGCAAAACCCTAGCTGTGGGTTTCTAGCAGCCATAGCCAAGAAGCTTCGGTTATCATTTGTAGGGCTATCAATTCTATTATTTGGTTCGTACTTGGCCACCTATAAAGGACTAGACACTACCATTGCCTAAGGCAATAGGTAAGACCTTCCTATAATGGCCATGGCCTATGTAGATGTAAGGCCCCGATTCCACAAGTTTAATGGAAAATATTTCCATCCCTGGCAAGTCTTGGTAAAATATAAAATGATGGAATGAGGCTACTTGCCCTTCATAAAAGGGACCAAAGTTATTGACCCATCAAATCCCCTTGATGTAGAAGATGATGAAAGAGCTCAAACCATCATCATTCTTCATTTGGATGAATCTTTAATTCATCATAGTGACCAACTCTCCATTGCTAAGGAGAAGTGGGATGAGCTTGAAAGGCTCTATGGCACTATAGGGAAGAACTCCAAGATTTTTCTAAAGATTGAATTTTTTAGCTTGGAGTATAAACAGGGAGAAGATCTAAGTAAGTTTATTTCACATATGAAGGGGCTCATAGCACAGCTAGCCTCCATTCAAGCACCAATTCATGATGAAGATGCCATTTCCATCCTTTTGAATTTAGTAAAGAAGGTCTTTCCAACCCTCGTCACTACCCTTACTAATATCCCAAACCCAACTTTGGCAAGTACTATCTAGTCATTGCCTAGATGAAGAGAAGATGAACCATAACGAAGGCACTTCAGCATTTACTTCTCGTGAGCAAGTGTTAGTCCATACAGTTTCTACAAAGTGCTTCTTCTGTCATAAAAAAGGGCATATTGTAAGTAATTGCTGGAAGAAGTATCCTGAGAAAATGAAGTGCAATAAATGCAAAAAGACACCAGTAAGTGTCCCAATGTTCTAGAAGTGCCTAAGGACTTGGAGGCCAATTTTTCCTTCCAATCTACAGATGATCGACTCTTTTGAGTCTTGTAAACTCTCTACATGTGACCGTCTTTTGTAGCCTGATTTATAAAGGCATCTCATTGTGGATTAAGGGGTGCATCCTATCATGCTTTATCCAATGCCACCTGGCATTGAGGGGGGGTGTTGAGAATGTAAGCATGTAAACTCTCCTTATATTGGAGGGGATAAGGATAGCTAGGTGTAAATGAACTGGAGGACAGGGGAACAAGGGGAAACCCTAACCCTTACTTCTCCAAAGGCTATATAAATTTCCTAAAGGTCACTCTCACAATAGAGGAGAGTGTATCAGTTGTACCTTTGAACAACTTACTAAGAAATAACTTCTTCTTATACTTGAGCTCTCTCTCTCCCTCTTGTGCACACTCTCATGCTTCCACTCTGATTTTCCACATACTAGTGTAGCCTATTTTTCTTACATGGAAGAGTGTGTGTTCATTCTAGTGTGTGCACATGAACCCATCCTTGTGTGTGTGTGTAGAGGTGTTACCTTATATGTGTTCGACTATTCGATATAGCCAAGTGCAAGTTAACTAGCTGAGTGGGAAGAAAAGCATGTGATTAAGTGCGGAGAAAATGGCCGAGTGGTCATTGGTGAAACTCATGTGGTTGAGTGATAAGCCAGTGTGCAGTTGAGGGAAAATATAAGCGGTTGAGTGCCTAGAGTTAGTAGCCAAGTAGTGACACCATGGAACCGAGCCCTTCACCTAGTGGATCTGAGCACAAGTATCACTGTGTTTTGACCTACAATGCTATAATTAGTAGCCAACCTACTAATTTCTTCTTTCAATCAAGTGGATCATGCATATCAATACAAAACATAGAAGGACCATGATCAACGAGAGGATCCTCTCCCCTATGTTCACATACCAACTAGTAGCCGCACTATGTATCAATCACAGTGGGCATTATCAAGTTGGCACACATGGAACCCATCACCCATATGGTTAGGCATAAACTCTCTTTAGCCACTTATGTCTAAGTTCAAAAGCATGATCTTTCTTCTTAAGTGCTTGTAAACTAACCAAAATCTCTCTATCACAACATCGAATATTAACTCAAATTTAAGCCTAGATTCTTTAACAACAATTGCCCTATTTCTATTCTCCCCACAAGCTCCTAATGGTTCCTTCTTTTGAAAGCACATATATCATTGTGGGGAAACTCATGTTAATTTTCCTTCTTAACACGATATTTGGGAATATGGGAATTCCCCATAAGTTTGGAACACGTGGTCAAATCTTTGGATTTGTCCTAACTTGAACATTATAACTCCAAATCGAGCGCTCTATAGCTCAATAGATTTCAATTTTCAAGTGCTTTCCAATGATAGGTCATATCAAATGGTTTTGAGAAACTTATGGGCATGTTATCTGGGTGCTACCTTTTTAGTATTCAAAAAATGGAAATTGAGAGATTTCCAAACTCACTAATATTGTGTTTCTTTATCTTTGGTATTGATATTTTTAATAGTGACTTTCCATATAAGTAAGTTCAGCTTGGGAGAGGGGGTACTCAACCACATTATTTTCATCTTGTACTTCAAAGTCCTCGATCAAGTCCTTGAGACCTCCATTTTATTGCTACCTTCATAATGACATCATCTTTTCACTTCTCAAAATTCTTTGTACTTTTGGCAACTTGCTCTTGTTTACCTCTAAAATTCACTAACAAGTGCAAGGGGGTGGCAGGTTGTTGCCACTCTAGATGTAGGCTAGTAGTCAACCTTGAGCTCCACTACCTCTTCCAACAATCTCATGTTTGCAATATTCAAGTCAATTTTTTATTTGGCCTTTTGCATGTCCATTAGCTCCCCTAACAAGGGTCCATATATCAGCCCATTGCATGACCCTTACTTGGCAACTTCTTTAGACATCTTCATGTGAGAGTGCGCAATAATGGAAAGGATAATGTGCCTAAATTGATGTCTATATCTTTAGGTGTATGTGTTGGGGGTAAAGGCCCCTATGCCTACACTGCCTGTGTATGCTCTACACTGATAGTACCCACATACATATACACTACAAGTGGTGGGTGCCCATCATTGTCACTTCATTCTTTATCCTTTCAATTGACTAATAGAATAAGGGAGGCCGGTCATGCAATGTGACTATTGGAGTTCCCATATCTTAAGTCTCTCCATCTCTTGCTCTCTTGCTCCATCCATCTGCCACACCTCTAGTGCTTTCGCTTGCTTGTGCTCTCACTTGGGCATCTCTCTTCAACTAGTATCACAGCTGGGATTGAGGAGCTTCACGCAACATTGTCTCAACCCAGATTTGAAATCTTGAGCAGTTCATTTCAGGGAGGCCATGGTTTCTTTCCTATATGGTATGCATTAATGCTTCTCGTTTCTAGCACTTGTCAAGGACTGTTGAGTCTTTCTCTTGACATCAAATAGACTTCATTGAGCTTCAGTAAACTCTCTAGAGTGGGAAAAAATAATAGCAATACCCTTAAACTAGTTGGCATGATTTGTGCATGCTTCATACTTGGCCTTCCCTAACCTACTATAGACATTGGCACCCCCTTCTAGCTCTTATGGCACTTGGACAATTAGTGGGAATTGGTTGCCTCCCTCCTTGGCATTGGTACTCAACTAGGAGCATTGATTTTGAGCCTCTAATCTTTTCAACCATTCACTATATATTGTGGGCATTATGCTATAATACACATAGTAACATGGTTAGAAATTGGGTGGGGGGCCTTATACCTCCCCTTTCCATGTATCGAAATCTTTCTCCATTTGGCCTAGGATTCAAAGTGATCATGATGTGAATAAGGTAGATCCCCTCATGTTGGAGGAAGACCATGAAAGGGGATGCTCTATCCATCTCTCCTATGATGTTCAAAGCCTGGCTGGAGACAACATTCCAACTACCAAGCTGTCATTCAATCCTTACCAAGATCTTCAAGACTCTATCTATGAGATGATCATGGAGAAGCACTCAGAAGAATCAACAGATATGGAGACCTCACCTTCCACTCCACTAAGCTTCATGATCCCATTAGAGAATTCTATAGTGATAAGTAAAGCCTTTGAGACCACTTGCAATTTGGATAGCACATGAATGCCTAAAATTTTATCACCCCTTTCAAGGAACCTATAAATAAATTCATTCAAGAAACTTATGCCCTTTGACAATCCCACAAACTAAGTCTCTAGAGATCTCTAAAGGTAGCTCAAAATTGGTAATAGATGAAATTTTGAATCAATTACCTAGAATTTGAAACCCACTAGATGTTTCATGTACCATGGACATCTTTGCTTTGTGTTGTCCAACTACCCAAACATTTACTCACCATGTGTAACCTATCCCTGCATTAATTCACATACAACAATCAAGATCACAATGATCTAACTAACATCTTACAATTCTTTGGCAAAGGAATGCCTTGGAAACTTATAACTACATTAAAAAATGCCAATGATATACTAAAGAGCTTGCTATGGTGTACAAAAGAGCCTTATTTTCTAGAAAAACAAGGATTAGGAGTAATTTTAAGGATCTCTTCATTTGACCTCATATTCTAGCCATATCTCTATATCTTGTTAAAGTATAGTCCTTTCCCTAACCAAGAAGAACCAACTAGGATGATCATCACCTAGTTTCATAGATTGTGCTAATTGATACAGTTGGATGTTGATTCAAAATAATCACTACCTAGTATAATCAATTGCTACTATTATATCTTCATCAATCTATTATTTTGGTAGTGGTGGGTCAAATTATAGCAAAAACCCCATAGCATGAATTTGAGTCCTTATATAAGATATAAAGTCCATGCTAAACACTTTTTCATTACTTAAGCCATCAATGTTTACATCACTAATATGTAAATATGTTATGATATCATGAAGAAGTGCCTATGCATCTTGGAAAAGGAATTAAAACATTTCATACCTCACCACGAAGAATGCTACTATACAAAACCAAACTTTAGTTTGTGTATTTCCAAGATCCCTCCTCATCACATAGCACTCACTTAATCCAAATAATGTAGAGCTCATAAACACTAAAATTGTACTTAAGGATAGTTCTATGGTAGCATTTCTCAAGTAAGATTGATGGGAAAGGGTCCATGGAATGCTTGCCATAGTGTCCACCAAAGCATAGATTGTAGTTTGCATGCTTGACTTTATGCAATCTTGGTCTTCATGTATTATGGTACATATCTCTGAGACCCATTTCCCCCATGTTGAGATGACAAGCTCAACACATGCAGACATTGATGATGGACAGCCTAGTTAGATGGGTCCACATGTCTACACTTAGCATGTCAGTGGTCATTATGACTCTCACATGGCCACTGACTCATTACTTATTATATTCAGGTTGTTACACCTATTTACAGCTAGCATAGTTATAGCGCCAGTCGACTAGTGTAGTCGGTTATGCATTGTTTGACTTAGTAGGCCACTTTCCTTTATGTTGTATCTTATCTATAATTTGTGTACATAGTAAACAGGGTGGAAGAAGAAGAAGAAACCAGAAAGAAAATGTTTTGGCCTCCATCTCTCTTCTTGTCTCTTGAGTGAGCTTCTCCTTGTGCATTCTGTGTGTGTTCGGTGCAGCATCTTGAGCAAGTCCCCCCACCATGCGATTCTTGACATGGTATCAGAGCCGCACCACTGAGAGAGGCTAATTTCGAAGGCTGAAGTGAAGGAGAAGAAGCAAGGTTCGAGTAAGCAAGCCACGGGTAAGAAACTCTCCCATCCTTCCACTCTTTCTCTTGGATAATGCCTGTGGAGGCACCGGAAGCAGGGCAGACTAAAAATCTCAGATTGCAATGAGATTTGGTATGCGCTAAGAGCGCTGTGTATTTTGTAGATTGGCCCTTTAGGTCTTTCCCGCAGTTATTTTGGGCATCTGAGGCCGTTTCGGGCCCCGTTTTAGAGCCGCAAGGTTGCGGACAACAGTTTCAGGGTACACTGTGATTTCGACTGTTTTGACCGAAAGTGGGTGCCCAGGTTACAGATTGCGAATCTGTAATTCTTGAGGTGTTTGCGGGAAGCAGACATAAGGTTTATCTGCAAACAGGTTGCAGATTGCATGTATTGTTGAGCAGACAGTGAAAAAGGCTGTTTGGTGTATTGCTGTGCACTACAGGTCGAGGGTTACAGAATATTTGCTTGCTGTTTGGTAATAGTTTTGTGATAATGGTAGAGAACAGTGGAAGCCCCATCATTGAGAAGCTCAACAAGAACAACTACCCTTCATGGAAGTTCCATGTCACGAACTTCCTTATTGAAAAAGGCCTCTACGCGTTTGTTTCAGGTGAAGAAAAGGAGCCGAAGGTGAGTGATCCTCCAACTGCAGAAGAGACAAAGGCACGAAAGGAATGGAATGCAAATCATATGACCAGTCATGCAGAATGGTTTGGAGAGATGTAGGATTTGCAAAATGTAGGTTATGTGCAAATGGGTGATGATTCATGCCACCCAATTTCACACATTGGAAAAGTTCCCTTGTCCTTGCATGATGGTAAGACAAAGAGTCTTTCAAATGTATTACATGTGCCATCTATTACAAATAACTTGGTGTCAGTCGGTCAAATGGTAGAGCAAGGGTTGCAAGTCAAATTTAATGCAAAGGGTTGCTTTGTAGAAGACTTCAATGACAAGTGCAAGTTGGTAGCAAAGGGAAGTAGAGTTGGACGTATGTTTTCTTTGGATGCTGGAATTCCTACTATGTATGCTAAAGGAAAAGGTGTTGTTGCAGATATTGAAATTTGGCACAAATGCATTGGACATGCAAATGTATAAAGGCTAAAATTAATGCAATCCAAAGGGCTGGTTACATGTTTGCCTACATTTAGAGTTGCAGAATTTCATAAGCTATGCGAAGCATGTCAGTTTGGTAAGCAGGAAAGACAACCCTTCTCACATGACAGAGATGTAAGCAAAAATATCCTTGATGTTGTGCATATAGACATTTGGGGACCTACACAAAATGTATCTCTTGGAGGTAGTTCATACTTTGTCACATTCATTGATGATTGTTCTAGAAATATGTGGGTATATTTTATCAAGGAAAAGAGTGAAGCATTTGAGCACTTTAGAACTTTCAAGGCTGTAGTTGAAAGAGAAACAGGCTTGAAAGTAAAGTGCTTGAGGTCAGATGGAGGGGGAGAGTACCTCTCGAGTGAGTTCAGTGATTTTCTGAGGTCTCATGGGATAAAGAGACAGTTCACATGCAGATATACCCCATAGCAAAATGGGATTGCAGAAAGGAAAAATAGGCATATTGCAAAAGTTGCATGTGCCTTGATGGCTGAAAAGAATATACCTAAGCATTTTTTGTCTGAGGCTGTTCATACTACTGTTTATATTGTGAACAAAACTCCCATAGCTGCAGTTCATGGGTTGACTCCTGAAGAATGCTTTATTGGCAAGAACCTGATGTATCGCACTTGAAGGTGTCTGGCTGTGTTGCATACATTCATGTGCCAGATGAGCTACGGAAGAAGCTTGATCCAAAGGCAGAAAAATGTATTTTTATTGGATACTCTTTAGAGCAGAAAGGGTATCACTGTTATAACCCTGTCACATGTAAGTTCAGAGTGAGCACCGATGTCATCTTTGATGAAATGAGTAGTTGGTATGCATCTAGTGGTGATGCATTGGATGATGATGATGATCATGACACTCATGTGCAAGCTGAAAATCAAGAATCACAGACTCTTAGTGGACCAGAGACATCATCTGGTAGTCCTTGGTCTGGGAGACTAAGGAGTACCTCTACATCTTCAGGTGCATCTAGTAGCACTACAGGTAAAGACAAAGGAAAGAATAAAATGTCAGATGGCATTGATGCAGTTCTTGATGGAGACTCCAGTGGCTCAGAGAGCTTAGATGATGAGCTTGGTATTCCTTCTGTCAGGACACCAGCTGTACAGAGAGCTCATAATAATGTAAAGGCTCCATTGAGTGATCCGGTGGTATGCAAATCTAGCAGGGTCAGATACCCTATTAAAAGATTTGGTTTTGAAGGTTATGCAGCTCACCATTATGCTTATATGGTGAAACTAGTTGAGGATGTTGAGCCCACATGTTTTGAGGAGGCTGTTGGTCATGCTCATTGGGATGCAGCAATGGATGAGGAGATGGCTGCATTAGAGGCCAATAAGACTTGGAATCTAGTATCATTGCTAAAGGGAAAGAAAGCTATTGGATGTAAGTGGGTTTATAAGATTAAGCACAATGCAGATGGTTCTATTAGTAGATACAAAGCTATGCTAGTTGCAAAAGGCTATGCCCAGACATATGGCATAGATTATGAAGAAACCTTCAGTCTAGTTGCTACGATGGCAACTGTCAGATGTGTGATTGCTTTGGCAACAGCCAAAGGTTGGAGGTTGCAGCAAATGGATGTGAAGAATGCCTTCTTGTATGGTGACTTGCAGGAAGAAGTGTATATAGATCAACCAGCAGGTTATGAAGATTTAGAGCATCCCACGTATGTGTGCAGGTTGAAGAAGGTGCTCTATGGGCTCAAGCAAGCACCTAGAGCATGGTCTGACAAGATCAGAGAGTATCTTGTCAATATTGGCTTTTATGTTTCTGATGCTGATCACTCACTTTATGTGAGAAAGGGAGATGCAAGTTTGGTCATCATAGTCATCTATGTGGATGACTTGATTATTACAGGTGATAGTGATAGTGGGATTGCTGAAGTCAAGGAATTTTTGAAGAAGAAGTTTGAGATGAAGGATTTAGGTGAGCTAAGGTACTTCCTTGGCATTGAGGTGAATAGATATGATGATTGTATATGGCTATCCCAAAGACATTATGGCTTGGATATGTTGTCTAAGTATGGTATGACAGCATGCAAACCACTTTGGAGTAGAATGTAAAGTTGAGTGCTGATGTTGGGGATGAGATAGAAGACCCTACTATGTTCAGGAGGATAGTGGGGAGTTTGATCTACATGACCATTACAAGGCCAGACTTGAGCTACATTGTTGGTCTTGTGAGTCAGTTTATGCAAGTACCTAGAAAGCCACATTTGGATGCAGTCAGGCGCATATTGAGATATGTGAAGTCCACATTACATTATGGACTTTTCTATGAGGCAGGTACAGATGTACAAGTGTTTGGATACATAGATGCAGATTGGGCTGGTAGTATGTCTAATACACATTACATTATGGACTTTTCTATGAGGCAGGTACAGATGTACATGTGTTTGGATACACAAATGCAGATTGGGCTAGTAGTATGTCTGATAGAAGATCTACCAACAGATACATGTTCTCTCTTAGTAGTGCAGCAGTTGCTTAGAGCAACAAAAAGCAATCTACAGTTTCTTTGTCGAGTACAGAGGCTCAGTATAGAGGTGCTGTTGTTGTAGCATGTGAGGTAGTATGGCTACAAAAGTAAATGGCTGATTTGGATGTGCAGGTGGAAGGTCCAGTTGTCATTTATTGTGACAACATGAGCAGTATACAGTTGGCTAGGAACCCTGTGTTCCATGCCAGGACAAAACATATTGAGGTACACTACCACTTTGTGAGAGACAAGGTACTAGCAGGTGAGATTGACTTGGTGTATGTCAGCACCACACAGGATCAGTTAGCTAACATCTTCACAAAGGCATTGGGTATAGAGAAGCTTCAAAAGTTTCGAAGCTTACTTGGAGTTGCAGAGATGCAGTTGAGCTTGAGGGGGAGTGTTGAGATGACAAGCTCAACGCATGCGGACATTGATGATGGACCGCCTAGTTAGATGGGTCCACACATCTACACTTAGCACGTCGGTGGTCATTATGACTCTCACATGGCCACTGACTCATTACTTATTATATTCAGGTTGTTACACCTATTTACAGCTGGCATAGTTATAACGCCAGTCAACTAGTGTAGTCGGTTATGCATTGTTTGACTTAGTAGGCCACTTTCCTTTATGTTGTATCTTATCTATACTTTGTGTACATAGTAAAGAGGGTGGAAGAAGAAGAAGAAACTAGCAAGAAAACGTTTTGGCCTCCATCTCTCTTCTTGTCTCTTGAGTGAACTTCTCCTTGTGCATTCTGTGTGTGTTCGGCGCAGCATCTTGAGCAAGTCCCCCCACCACGCGATTCTTGACACCCCAGGCATTGCTTCCTGCACATAGGCCTGAACTAGTACATCCTCCATTTTCTTAAAATTAGCATTTACTGAGAGTACCTCTCTTTCACATTTTGTAACCTTGAAATTTTGTAATCCTTCTAGATTAGGCAATGCATTTTGCACTATATCTGAGTTCTTTCAATAGCTTAGCATCACAGCATCTCCAAGGCTATATTGTGGATCTCGTTTTAGTATTCAATGCCCTCCTTCTCTTGTTATTTTCATGTTGGTATTGCTATTGCTTCTAACTACTTCAAGAGTCTTATCTCTATCACTAATCTTTTTCAAGTCATGCTCATTGCTCTTGTCATTGAAGGATCTTGCATCACCACCATCTTTGCGCAAGCCAAGCAAGATGGTAGCTTGGATGGGTCATGATAGCAAGAAATATACCTGTATTAGAGCATCCATTTCTTGAGACAAGTAGATGAAATCTAAAAGAAGCTAAGGGGGATGTCCAGACACTGAAGGAAGAAGCCTGAGTGAGAGCACAAGCCAAGTGGGAGCATGAGGGATGTGAGCTATGGCAGATGGAGCAAGAGAACAAGAGAGAGAGACTCAAGATGTGGAAACTCTAATAGTCACAATGTGTGAATGGCATCTCTTATTCTATTAATTACTAAAAGAATAAAGAGTGAAGTGACAATGATGGGTGCCCACCACCCTGTAGTATGCAAATGTGCGGGTACTGTTAGTGTAGTGAATACACGGGCGGCATAGGTATAGGTGCCTTTACCCCCAATAACCTCCCACTTAAAGGCTAATGTGTCCCTAGTGAGAAGAGAACAAGAAAAAAGTGAGAGAGTAAAAATGTACATAAAGTGCAATAGGATGAGAAATTAAATCATCTCATCCAATGCCCATCAGCTTCCTAAGGAAGGAAAAACACTCTGCAAAGAGACTTTCAGTGAGCAGATCAATAGGATTTTGGTTAGTTGAGATCTTGGCAAACTCAATGGACTTGTCCTCAATAACCTATTTGATAAAGTAGTAATGCACCTCAATGTGCTTTGTCTTTGCATAGAAGACTAGATTCTTAGCCAACTGAATAGCACTCATAGAATGTGAATGTAGTGTAGGCACCACATCAATAATACTAAGGTATATGACTAGATGGCCTAACTAGAGAGCCTTTTTGCAAGCCTCAATGGATGCAACATGCTTTGCCTCTGTAGTAGATAGGGCTATGCATTTTTGTACCTTGGACATCCAAGAAATAGCGCCTCCAACAAAGCTGAAGACATAGCCAGATGTCTGCATGTCCTACTACATAATAGGAGTTAGTGTATCCCACGACTCGTATATCCTCTCTATCTTAATATATGCGCATATCTACAGTGCCCTTAAGGTACCTCATGATATCCTTCATGGCATCCCAATGCCACTTGCCAGATGTAGCCATATAGCATCCTGCAACTCCCACTACAAATGCTATGTTAGGATGAGTGGCTATCATGGCATACACCAAACTTCCCATTGTAGATGCATAATGGAACTTGGACATCTTGGCCTTATACACATCAAACTATAGATAATTGCCTTGACTAACCTTGACATGAGAAGGTAAAGGATATCCAATATTCTTAACATCCTACATATGAAACTGCTCTGTAATATTTCCACAACAAAATATTAAAGACCCTAGATCCTGGGCAAAAGCAATTCGAAGTAATCTCCCGCAACAAAAAAACTTTGGCCTAACTGCTCCATCCTCGTGTACTAACAATACCAGCCCCGTGTTGTGCATATGAAACCATGGCTCGAAACCGCAAACCACTGTAGGAACTCCCCGTCAAGGAGAAAAGGAATAATCAGTAAATTGCAATTTTTTTTATATTAACTCCCTCTCCTTCACCCGTTGCATGGCGGGGAGAGAGAGTGTGTGTGGATTTTATGGAGAGGCATGGGGAGGTGAGCATGAGACTGCCACCTGTGTGGCCATCCCCACACCCCCCCCACCCTCCAACTTATATGACCTCCCCCTCCCAAACTTCAAGGGGAGGGGCATCATTTGGAGCTGCACCACGCCGTCGAACTGCTTCTGCCACCACTGCCAGTCTATGCCACGCCGTCAAGCTGTTGCCGCCACCAATGACATCATCATCATCATCATCCTCATCAACATCCTCACTGTTAGAAATGCGGGATCTAGAGCATGACATAACCGGAAGCTATGGAGGATGGAAGGAGAAGTGTAGACTCATGATGGAATGGACATTGTTTGTTACACAAGTGAATTAGGTTCCAAGATTGAGACTTGGACTCATAAACACAATCTTGTGTATGTGGACAATGACATTGACACTTTACTGAAATGAAAAGAGTACTATCATTGCATTAAGAAAGGAAGCAAGTACAATGCTTTATAGGAAAGTAGGAAACTGCAGTAGGCACTATTGTGCATATGGGATAAGTTAGCCTGCATATCCTTGACCCTGAGATTCCATACAAAGAGGCTGTTTGAGTGTGATTGCTGATTCTCAACACCCCTCCTCAATCACAACTAGGAAAGGCACAAAGTGTGTAGAGGCTGTAATGAGAACCACCTGCAAAGTGTGGGCATACCACAGACATGGCAAAACACCAGAGGCTGTTGCAGAAAAAGCTAAGTGTGGGTACCATAAACATGGTGGACATCCAGAGGCTGTAACAGGGGCCTCACAAAGTGTGCAGGGACTGTAATGCCAAGTTACATAAGGAGTTTACAAAGCTTATGGCAGGAAGCATTAGGGCAAGAAAAATACAAGGCTATTTAAAACAGTCTATCAGAATTATGAGAGTACAAGGACTGATGAGTCTTGTCCTTCCGATCCTGGTGGTCTTCATCTTCATCTTCTTCTTCCTTTGCTCCATTTTCTTCTTCTTCTTTGACTGCGACTAGATAGGCCTTTTGGGATCTCTTTCTTGCGTGGCAGAACTTCTCGGTGTGTCCGGTCCTTTTGCAGAAGTCACAGAAGAGCTGATCCTTCTTGCCTTTGTACCTGTTGCCAACATATAATGCATGCTCATCTCTAGAGGTACTTGGTTCTTCTTTGGTTTTTAGCTTCTTTTCTTCTTCTAACAGTGATGCCTAGATATCAACAAGTTCAGGATTTGGCATGTTGATTAAAGTTGTTGATACATTATTATATTCAGGAGGCAAGCTCTTAAGTAGAACACCGATGCAAACATCTTCATCCATTTTAATGTTTATTCCTGCAAGTTGAGTTAGGAGTCCTTCCATGTAATTAAGATGTGTGGCAAGTGATGTGCTGGACTTCATTTCAAGCCTGAAGAACTCAATTAGGAGACCATACTTTGATGATTTAGATTGTGCACCGAACAGGCTGTCAAGTCTTTTCCATGTATCCTGTGAGGTCTCACAGTTATCCACGTGATGGATATAACTGTCATCTAGCTCCAATTTGATAATGGCCTGGGCTCTGTCATCATTCTTTTGCCAAGTAGTTGCAAGGTCCGCGTCCCGAGGTTTCTTCTCTTTGCCATTTGTAATGGCCCAGAGACCCTTCTTCAAAGGATGAGCTTGATGCGGGTTTGCCAAGTGTGGAATCCGACTCCTTTGAATCGAGCATTTGGCGAGTCTTTGCCCATGTTAGATTTACGGGAACAGTAGCAAATCAACTTCAGACTTTATCAGATTTGAGCAACAGAAGAATTGATTGAGAGACACAAGTGCTAAAAAGCACTAACTGAGTGTCAATGAATACCAAATCTGCAAAAGTCTTTTACTCCAAGTGATCTTCCCCTTCTTGATTTGATGCTGATGCCTTCAGATCTGAGTGACAGTACTTTAACGAACTTCAGAGAGTATTGCTTAGTGATTAAAATCACTGTTGATAACTTCAGTGAGAGAAACAGTGAAAAATGTCAAGATTTTGAAGCTTTTGGCTATGGTGGAATTAGGGTTTTTGAGACAGGGGCCTGGTTTTTTGCTGATTGCAGGAGCTACAGTGCATCATTTTCAAAACTTTTTACATATCTAGGAAGCTTATGTCATGGGCTACCAAAGCCCCATGGAGATCGTCCAGATCGCGGGCTGTACGGCGCACACAGAAGCCACGAACAGAATCGGCGCAGATCTGGACAGCAACTACGAATTTCTGCAATGCTGGAGCCAGGGAGCATCAATGTCATCGATTATTGTGCCAAGATGAAGCGCCTTGAGCAGAGGAACAACTCTCCAGAAGAAATCGTGGGCTGAAATGGCCTGGTTGAAGAGTTATGGAAGCTCCAAGCAAGGTAGGTCCTGTCTGGCTATGGCAGACACAGAGCAGAGATTGGGGATTTTCACAATGCTGAGCTCCAGATGGTCCAATGTCCTGGATTGATGTGATACAGGGAAGCTTTATGAGTTGGGGAATAATTTTCCAGAAGGAAGCTCCAAGAGATTTGACCTGTGGAGTGAGATATAAGCAGTTCAATCTGACAGGGTGCTGCTGGCTATGGCTGCCATGGAAGCTTCAGTGAGAGTAGAGTTGAGAAAAGAAGTCATACACTGACACTGAGCTGGATGGAGGTTCAGAAGAATCAAGAGAGGCTAGAGAAGCAATGCCATGCCCAACTGGGCTCTGATACCATGTTAGAAATGCGGGATCTAGAGCATGACATAACCGGAAGCTATGGAGGATGGAAGGAGAAGTGTAGACTCATGATGGAATGGACATTGTTTGTTACACAAGTGAATTAGGTTCCAAGATTGAGACTTGGACTCATAAACACAATCTTGTGTATGTGGACAATGACATTGACACTTTACTGAAATGAAAAGAGTACTATCATTGCATTAAGAAAGGAAGCAAGTACAATGCTTTATAGGAAAGTAGGAAACTGCAGTAGGCACTATTGTGCATATGGGATAAGTTAGCCTGCATATCCTTGACCCTGAGATTCCATACAAAGAGGCTGTTTAAGTGTGATTGCTGATTCTCAACACTCACCATCATCATCCTCACCATCATCACCCCAATCATCTTCACCATCACGTTTTCACACATCATCTTTGTTCATCCAGAAGCTTGAGAAGCTTCTATTGAAGCTTCTCTAGACCAAGTTTACCCGCGGCTCCCGAGGTTTTTAGACCGTGTCTTGCAAGGCCTATTTCCTATGTAGGAAAGGAGATCTCAGGCAGTAGTAACTTCAGAAATCGTAAGGGAGCTAAGGGAGAGTTTTGCTGAGTCGAAATTTACTTCATCAATGGCTCCTAAGAAAAAGTCGAGAGGAGCGCATGCGAGAGCTTCCACCCAAAGTACGAGAGTGGACAACGCCCCGATATTGAATGCCCAGGTTTCGAAAAATATCCCCACATGGAAAGGATGCATAAAGCATGTTTTAATTCACGTAGGGAAACTTAAATGCATTGGAAAATTTGTATACTTGTTCGATTTACAAAGTTCAATTGCATGACGAGGTACTTGCATTTGCTTGCACTTCCATGGTCAAGGGTAGTCGCATTTTTGAATGTATGATGCATAAGTTAAAAGTTGAAATCGTGCGAAGGCGTCCTTGTTGCATCATGCAAAGGATAGGGCATATAACACATAATGCACTTATGTAATAAATTCCTAGTTGTGACTCGTGTACAAGATAATTGTAGACGGTCATTAAATGATGTCTAAATAGTTGCAATGAAAGGAAAAGATTTATGAACTTTGACAAAATAACATATATTATGCAATTCGCATGCAATGATAGTTACATTTTAGGTTGAGTTAAGCGATAAAGAAAGGATTAAATCGATGATGTATTCATTGGCATCTAGTCATGTAAGAATGATGCATCCATGCATAGAGTTCTTTTATCAAAATTCGCAATTGGGAAAGGATGCACCTTCATTAAAATACAAAAGCTTTGAATTTGATGCATAAAAGGTAGGATTTATAAGAAATAGTTCTGAATGTCAACCAATACCGTATAGGGCAAGGAAACGAAAGATCATTGTAGATCCTATAGTTGCATAAAGGCAAAATGTCTATGGTCTTGAAATTGCATATTTTCATGAAGTGATACATCTCATGCATCTTGCAGTTACTTCCATCTTTTAAGGAAAGTTATTGAAAACTTTAAAGGGAAATATTTCCATCTCTAAGGGAAGGATCATCTTTATTCGTAAGACAATTAGATCAATTAAGTAAATCGCATGTAATTGTAACTCACATGAGATTCATAAAGGCGTACGACGAACATCTCAATGTGCTAGGTTAGGTTAAGTTATGTTAAAATTCTACTTAGTATCGCACTTAGGATGTCGATTTAATATTTCCAATCTTAAAGGTCCTACCCACATTCACGAAATGTTAGGATTATCTAAATGCCCATGTAAGAATGATCTAGGGTTCTCACCCTAAGGATCAAATGACCAAATACTAGACTTCCGCAAGGAATCTAGGGACCCTAGGGCCAAAACGTTTATCAGCCCAGTAGGATTAGGGTTTTGGATTGGGGTCAATAGGACTCCCAAACCCTATATAGTGATCAAGAAATACCATATGATGGGAGATATAATCCCACAAGTTAGGTAATGACACCTATCTCATGCAACAAGCCTGCAAGGTCATATGCTCTTGCGTCTAAATCACAAGTTAGTACTGCTACACCTTAGATCAAGGTTGGCGAGTTCTAATTACAAATTAGTTTCTCTAAGGAATTGAGTAGTTGCCCTACTACAACACTCCCTCTTGGAAACTGTTTTGTTAAGTTTAGGGCAGTGGTGAATTGCCAAGAAGCAATTTGACTAACCAAGTTAGGATGATGGATTGTCCAGAAGCT
The DNA here is from genome assembly GCF_053477565.2 of Lygodium microphyllum. NCBI lineage: Eukaryota > Viridiplantae > Streptophyta > Polypodiopsida > Schizaeales > Lygodiaceae > Lygodium > Lygodium microphyllum. The sequence goes on from NC_141147.1 coordinate 41,150,908, forward strand.
ATTCAACTATAACATAAGGAAACCCAAGGTAGTAACAATTAGGGGTCAATAGGGTATAAAACCTATCCCAAGGCAAAAGGGTAAACAAGCAACCCAGCTTACTAAACCTTTGGGATCTTGCCAAGTTGCGAATGATCCAGGATCGAATGCTGGAAGTATTCGGGGAGAAGGAATCACACCTTAGCGGTTGGTTATACGAATGACCACTGGAATCCTCGTGATTGTACACATAGATGCACTGTTTTTACTTCTTTGCTCAATGAACTAATTCAGGAAAAACAACTAATGCTTCAGATTAAAAGCCTGGAGGGAGAGGTAGTTCCAGTTACCTCCGACTATTTGCCTGACCCTATCCAAGGGGGTTGTTAGACGTGCTGGATACGTGGATCGAACCTGCCACAAGAGGGCTCTCCGTGGGTGCTGCTTGGAGCAGGAGGAGGCCTGGATGCCAGGGGAGGCTCTGGCCATAAATTCCTTGCCTCCGGATCCTGCACAAGAGGCCGACGTGACTCGAGATGGGATCTCGAGGCCCGTATACTAGTCAACAGGCAAAACTTGGAATAGCAATCCATGAGGATTGCTGGGATAGCCTTTAGGCAGGATATTTGATGTATTCCAAAGACCATGATAAATAAAGATCAAATGTTGAAAAGGAACTTGCTTGACATTGTTTTTCTATGTCAATGCCTATGTTACGTGAAGGAACCAGTGTTTAATTGGCTAATTAAGGAAGCTGTTTTTACATGTCAAACTTAATGCGGTAGGTAATTAGATAACTAAGCAACCTGAGGAAAGTGCAGTGGATGTGACTCTGGGTCCGTCCTAAGGAAGGGTGGTCCTGGTTAGCCGGGAGCTTTTCTCGAAGGAATTGATAGCAAAGTAGTAATGATCTAGAATCAATAAGAGTTAGAGTCTCGATTTATGCTGTTTTAGGGAAACGGAATGGGGCTATGCCTTACAGGCAGAGAGGTCGAGCTTCGCATCCCTCTCGTTTCCCATTCTCCTTGAACCAAGTGCAGTATAAATCCGCTTGGACCTTGATGTTTCTGCGCAAAGTGGTTCTGACGCTCGCTTGCTACTTTCTAGAAACTTGACTATTAGGAAAACCCTGATACAAGTTTGTCCTAAGTGGGAACGGCCAATTGCTTCCACTTTGTGGTGGCAGACTCGGGAAGACCTTGATCACAAACCCCGTGACATTCCTTGTGAGTGCCGAGCAGCGCTTTCTAGACTCTCTTCCCGATGGGCTGCTCAGACGTATCCTACTAGTAGACAGGGGGACATGTTACAATTGGTATCAGAGCGAACCATCACGATCTAATATTTACAAGGGAACTTAATGAGGGGAAGTAGAGCAATGTTGCCGCTAATAGCATTTCCTTACTTATGGATGCTGGGCTGCAGAGTCACGAAGCATGGAACAAATTCTTGGTGTTCTAGGTTATGTTTATGACTACAATGCATGCTTCAGATTATCGACTGAGGCTAGGCATGATGAATATTCTAGATTGCATCTACAACCCTTCACCCTTGTATGTGGAAGGGAGATGGACGGGTGAATCAAGGATATATTACATAGCAGCCCACCGACTTGCGTACCTTCAGACCAACTTGAAGAGAATCAAGTGGATGGAGGATTTAAAGATCGTGAAGCTGTTCATCTTTGTCGAGGCTCACATAAACACAACCCTACATGCGGTCGGAAAGTCAAGCAGAACAAGTATGTGTACGAAGAAGTGACTCGAGTAATCCCTGCCGAGATAGAATCAAGGTGCTGGGACATTATGAGAAGAACGGGTATCAAAGGAAGAGATACCCCAAGCTTCCTATGACCTATCGATTCCTAAAAATCCATGACCCCTCTCCATATTATTACTCAGTCCCTGTAGCTGAATGTAACACAATCCTATTTTCCCCAAATTGATGTGCTAATCATCTTGTTCTACCTTCCCAAAATAAATGTACTCAAAGGGGCTATGCCCACATGAATGAATAAGATTTTTATCACTGAATGTCTTGGCTGTAAGTGTTGGTAAAGGAGTTAAGTGATTAGGTCACTTGGGAACTAGGCATATTAATGTAATGTGAGAAACATTTAGTAAGTTTTTAATGTAAAGAATCAAGCGCAACCCCAAGTGCAGATTCCTAGTCCGACCCCTGCACTAACTACAGCTGTAATTCAAGAGAAGAAGTTCCTTCTCAAACGAATCAAGCCACCTAAATTCAATGGTAAGGGAAGGACTATTCAAACTGACGCCAAGGTCTGGATCGAGTCCATGGAGGACTATTTCGAGGCAGCAAGAACTGCACCCGCTAACCAAACTATGCTCACCAAACTGAAGCTTACCGGCGAAGCAAGACTTTGGTGGAAACAATGGTGCAGAGACCAAGGGATCTCGGAAGGGTCAGTTACCTGGGAGAAGCTTAAAAAAGCTTTGCGAGGGAGATATCTACCACCTGCCTACCGCACACAGAAGATGAACAAATTCTATGAATTAAAGTAGCTTGGACTATCCCTAGATGCATATTATTCAAAGTTCGTCTCTCTGTAAAAGTACGCGCCACAAATGGATATGACACAATAGGTGTCAAAGTTTTGTGTTGGGTTAAATCCACCCATAAACACCCGTTTGGATTCAATGCGCCCCAACGGACCTACAAGACGCGCTCATTTCAAGCTGCACCAATAATACAAGAGGTGTAGACCAAGCCAAGGAATAACAGGACTTGGTCTAACAGGGATTAGAACAAGGGAATGTATAGGTCTCAGGCTAAGAGAATGCAGGGCCAAAATCAGGAAAAAATGAAGAAAGCTAGGGCCAACACTGTCAACAACTTCATTCCTACACAAGGTAATGGCCGCAATCTCTGTTGCTTCCATTGCAACGAGCTTGGTCACTTCAAAAGGTAGTGTCCCAAGCTTAGCATAGAACAATGCCAAGGGCCATTCCAAGGAGCCATCCATGGCCAAGGAGCCACCGTCATGGCCAGAGGGAGAACCTCCAGTGTGGCAAACAAGGAGCTGGGTGATGAAGAAGATCCATCCATGGAAGCTGACATTGATAGGGAAATGGTTCATGCCGCTCTTCACAAGAAAGGCCCGAATCGCCAATTCTCGGTGATTCAAACTCCATTGGATTATCAAGGTAAAAGCTTCAAAACCTTGATTGATTGTGGCAGTACACATTTCTTCATTTCACCAGTCTGTGCAAAAAGATTAGGAATAGCCACAATAGATGCAACTACCTTACTTGTGGAATTAGCAAATGGTCGTGAGGTCTCTTGTACCAGGCAAATTGCTAAGGTGAAATTCCTACTGGGTGGAGAGTCGAATTCGGTCAGATTCAGGGTAATGAACCTAGGTGTCCACGAATGTTTGCTCTGAATGGATTGGCTAATACCCAATGATGCCCACATTCACTGTGGAAAGGGCCAAGTCTCCTTTCGAAATTCTGAAGGGGAACTAGTTACAACTCAAGTAGAGGCTGGTAAGCCAAAAATTCAACTGGCAAAAGCAACACGAACAATAAAAGGAGTTAGGAAGGGCCTATCTATCTATTAGATTAAACTAAATAAGCTAGATCAGAATCAGGAATCTAGGAAAGAACCTTCATGGTTAAAAGAATACGCAGATGTATTTCCTGAAGAGTTGACAGAACTTCCTCCTCAAAGGGAAGTTGATCACGAAATCAAGCTGGCCCCAGGAGCTGCACCAGTCGCAAAGAGACCATATAGGATGTCCATCCCGAAAGCGATTGAGCTGAAAGAGCAACTTAAGCAATTGTTAGACCAAGGCTACATCCGTCCTAGTAGTTCGCCATGGGGAGCTCCAGTGATGTTCCAGAAGAAGAAAGATGGAATGCTTCGGCTATGCATTGACACAGAGGGTTGAATCAATCAACCATTAAAAACAAATACCCCATTCCAAGAATAGATGAACTTCTTGATCGTCTTCAAGACGTGAAGATCTTCTCCAAGATAGATCTTAGGTCTGGATATTATCAGATAAGGATCAGGGAAGAAGATATCCCAAAGACCGCATTCAGCATAAGGTATGGACACTTTGAATTCCTAGTCATGTCATTCGAGCTGACAAATGCTCCTGCTACCTTCAACAGGTTAATGCAGTATATCTTTAGGCCCTATCTTGATGACTTCGTACTCGTCTTCTTTGACGATACCCTAGTCTACTCCAAATAGGAAAAAGATCATGGACCCCAGCTTCGCATTGTTCTTGAAACAATGAGAGCACACAAGCTTTATGCTAAGAAGAAGAAGTGTGCATTTTTCAAGTGATAGATTGAATATTTGGGATTCATTGTATCAGTGGAAGGAATTTCAATGGATCCGGCCAAGGTCAGAGACATTCTGGAATGGCCAACACCAACTTCTGTCAAAGAAATACATAGTTTTCTTGGATTAACAGGATGGTACAGGGTCTTTATCAAAAGCTATGCTTTGATTGTAGCACCTCTGACTGATCTACTAAAGAAGCAAGTATCAGTTGTATGGTCACCTGCTAAACAGACCAGCTTTGACAAACTAAAGAAAAGCTTGGTATCAGCACCCATCCTAAAACTTCTTGATCTTAGTAAGGAGTTTGAAGTGATAACTGATGCTAGCGCACTTGCCTTAGGATGTGTGCTCTTACAAGAAGGTCATCCCATAGCATACTCTTCAAGGAAACTGAAGAGCCATGAAAGGAACTATGCTACCCATGATCTGGAGCTGTTGGCTGTCATCCATGCTCTCAAACTTTGGAGACACTACTTACTGGGTAACAAATTTTCCTTAGTGATGGACCACAAAAGTCTTAAATGGACTTTCACCCAGAATGAGCTCAATATGAGGCAACGTCGATGGATTGAAGTATTGGAAGAATATGACTTTGAAATCAAATATCGGCCTGGAAATGAGAATATAGTTGCCGATGCACTCAGTCGTCACAAGGCATTTCTAAATTCTCTAATTTTGCAAGATCCATCAATAGCAAGATCTCTAGCCACAAAGGTATCCATGCCAAACAACCCAATTCTTGAGGTAGCTAGAGAAGAGGCATGTCATGACCCAACCTATCAGAAATTGCTAAGGGAGATCCCCATCAAAGATCAAGACCCGAAGTTGGAAATGAAGTATCAAGAATTCTATCAATGGTGGACTTGTCTACTTTAGGACAAGATTATGTATCCCGGCAAGCCAATCACTCAAGCAGAAGATACTTTGGGAAGCCCATGACTTCCCTTTCTCAGGACATCCTGGCTATGCCAAGACCCTTAATGCAGTCAAGAAGAGCTATTATTGGGATAGGCTCAAAGGTGAAGTTCTCAAATATGTCACAGAATGTTTGCCTTGTCAACACGTTAAGGCCAAACATGTCACAATGCCAGGGAAATTGCAACCACTGGACATTCCCCAAATGAAATGGGAATTCATTAGTATGGACTTTGTTGTTGGCCTGTCCCAAGTTTAGGGTGGATACAAATCCATTATGGTCATGGTAGATATGCTCACCAAGGTTGCACATCTTATCCCTGTTAAGACAAACTATAAAGCCTCAGACATTGCAAGGTTATTCATCAAGGAAATATTCAAACTGCATGGGTTACCCAGAAGAATCATTAGTGATCATGAATCTCTCTTCATCTCACACTTCTGGAGGGCTAACTTTGAGGCCATAGGGACTCAACTATGTTTCAGTATAGCTTACCATCCCCAAACTAATGGTCAAATGGAACGAGTCACCCAAGTCATTGAAGATATGCTTAGGGCACACTATTGTCGCGAACCCAAAAAGTGGATTCAATATTTGCCACTGGTTGAGTTTTCCTACAATGCTTCTTACCAACAAAGCATTCAAATGACCCCTTTTTAAGCATTGTATGGGCACGATTGTCATACTCCTTTGAGCTTTTCGGATCCAACCTTGAGGGTTGAAGCTTCAAAGCAGATGCTGGAAGACATGGATGACCAAATCAAATCAATAAGACAGGACATCCAAGCCACCAAGGAAGATAGAAGGCTTACGCAGACTTGAAACGGCAAGACAGATTCTTCATTGAAGGTGATATGGTCTTCATTCGTGTACATCCAAAGAAGAGTTCCCTATCCTTGGGTGAATGCAAAAAGCTATGTCCAAGGTATTGTGGACCCTACAAGATTCTCAAGTGCCTAGGGCCTAATTCTTAGAGACTTCAACTCCTTGAAAACCTAAAATTTCATAATGTATTCCATATCAGCCTATTGAAAAAGTATGTGCCTAACCCTAGTATGTGCTTGATGATCAACAAATTGTAATGCCTAGCCAAGGAGTCCTTGAGCTATGACCTGACAGAATCCTAGATGTTAGGGAGAGGCATTTGAGATCCAGGACCTTGAGAGAATACCTCATCCAGTGGAAAGATTACCCCGAAGAGGATGCCACTTGGATAGATGAAAGTACTCTCAACCAACAATACCCCCAGATTTTCTCGAGATGAGGACATCTCGATTCCTCTAAGGGGGAGAGAATGTAATATTTCCACAACAAAATAATAAAGACCCTAGATCCTGGGCAAAAGCAATTCGAAGTAATCTCCTGCAACAAAAAAACTTTGGTCTCATTGCTCCATCCTCGTGTACTAACAATACCAGCCCTGCATTGTGCATATGAAAACGTGGCTCGAAACCGCAAACCACCGTAGGAACTCCCCATCAAGGAGAAAAGGAATAATCAATAAATTGCATTTTTTTTTATATTAACTCCCTCTCCTTCACCCATTGCATGGCGGGGAGAGAGAGAGTGTGTGGAGGTTATGGAGAGGCATGGGGAGGTGAGCATGCGACTGCCACCTGTGTGGCCATCCCCACACCTCCCCCACCCTCCACCTTATATGACCTCCCTGTTGAGATATCGAGCTCCACTCGTGATACGCCAGGGTGACCGTTGTGTATTTATGTCACCGACTTGTCAGTTGCAGACGCGGTTGGTACACCGCCCATGAATAATAGCTACATGATAGCTATCCTTATCTACTCTAGTTCGTGGCTCAGTTAGTATGCCACCTTAGTTAGTTGAGTTTGGTTTGAGACCCATATATAGGGTTCTTCTATTTCTTTGTACTTGAGTTCTTTTGGCTTACACAACTAAGAAGAGGAAAACTATTTTCAGCCTCCACCTCTGTGTGTATTCCCCCATTGTGCAAGCAAGAAAGCTACAAGTGAGACTCCTTCCTTCTCTCCCACAATCTTGACATGGTATCAGAGCCTTGTTCGTGGTAAGGAGCTCAAGAAAGCAAGCCAAGCTTGCGGTGTTCTGGTTAGAGGAGCAGTGTTGCTTTCATTTTCTGTTTTGGGAGCAGATCTCTGCACGTAGCACAGGCGAAAAGTGCAAGAGTGCATTGTCTCAGGTTGAGATGCCCTTCGCGGTGAAGCAAGAGGGCAGTATATGCTGCGGGGGAGGGCTTTAGCCCATGGCGACCTTGTTTTTTTTATTTGAGGCCATTTCGGGGCCTATTTTGGAGGCGGAAGTTTTCTGCACGCACTCAGGAAAAGGCCCAGTTTTATGCTGTGCAGCCACTGTTCTACAGGTCGGTGAAAAGTTACTGTAGAAATTGCATCTTATGCTTGTGCGCAGAGACATTGGGAGTTACAAAATCATCCATGTTGCCTGTTGATGCAAAATTGTCACTAGGAAGTGACTGTGTGGTCAAATACCACTTTCGCCAGTTTTGCAGATTTTCCCTTGTGAGGGTGAAGCTGTGTTTTTTGCAGTAACAGAATTTTTTGCAGTCTTCTGTAATGGCATCTGATTCTCTTTCACAGATTGTCACTGAAAAGCTTGACAAGAACAACTTTCAAGCATGGAAGTTTAGAATGACGAATTTCCTTATGGGAAAAGGATATTGGGAATTTGTTGCAGGAAATGAAGAAGAACCAGTTCTTCCTGATGTTTCCAATCAACAGCAAATGCAGGCATTTAAAGCATGGCATGAGAGAGCCAGGAAAGTTATGTACTGGCTGTCTATCAGCATTTCAGACTCTATGATTGTGCATATTCAAGATGCAAGTACGCCAAAGGAGGCATGGGATACTTTGTCAAAAATGTATAGCACAAATACGCAAGCCAGGAAAATGCAGCTCAAGCAAGAGTTGCATAATGTGCAAAGAGAAAATATGAGCATCAATGACTACCACATGAAGGTGAAGAAGATTGCAGATGCACTTGCTTCCATTGGGTCGCCAGTGGAAGATGATGATTTAGTTTCTGTGACCTTGAATGGTCTAGGAAAGGATTATGCACAGTTTCGGACATCCATTTCAGTTCGTGAAAGATTTTCTGATTTTGAGGAGTTGATTGCTCTTCTAATTTCTGAGGAGCAGAGAAATGGTGGTGCATCTTCTTCAGGAGGAACTTCAAAAGAAGCTGTCTTCTACTCAAATGCTGGAAGAGGTAGAGGCAGAGGTAGAGGAGGCCGATTTGGAGGCCGTGGCAGAAATCAGAATATGCAGCAAACTCAAGAAAACCAGTCCTATGGAGGAGGACGTGGTAACTCTAGAGGCAGGGGGGGCCAAAGAGGTCGTGGTGGATGGCAAAGAGGCCAAAATGCAAACAGTAATGTTGAATGCTATTACTGTGGTAAAATGGGTCATATGGCTAAAGACTGCTATAAAAAGCAGAATGACATCATGAATGGAAAACTGCAACAAAGGAATTATGCATCTTCTAGTAGACAGGGTGATGACAGAAATGAGCATTTGTTTATGGTGCAGCACATGAACAATTCTGTGACAAGCGCAGAAGAAAACAATGATGTATGGTATGTTGACTCAGGTGCATCAAACCACATGACAGGTCATGCAGAATGGATGGAAGATGCAAGGAAAATGGAAAAACCAGGATTTGTGGAGACTGGTGATGATACTGCACATCCTATTGTGCAGATTGGAAAAATTCATTTGTCTATGCAGGATGGGAAAAAGAAATACCTGTCCGATGTATTTCATGTTCCCAATATCACCAAGAATCTGGTTTCTGTTGGTCAAATGGTTGAGCAGGGCTTGCAGGTCAAATTTAATCCTCATGAATGCTTTGTTGAGGATATGAAAAATAAAGGTCGCTTGATAGCAAAAGGAAAGAAGAAGGGCAGAATGTTTACATTGGATGCAGACATCCCTGAATTAAGTGCAGCAATGTTTGCACATGGGACCGGTGTAGTTGCAGATATTGATATCTGGCATGAACGCATTGGTCATGTTAATGTACAGCGACTTAAATCAATGCAGGCCCAAAATATTATTGCAGGATTGCCCAAATTCAAGGTTGCAGAAATGCATAAGGTATGTGAAGCCTGTCAGTTTGGAAAACAGGCAAGGAAACCATTTCCTAGACATGTTCAAGAGAGTGAGAAGCCATTGGAATTAATCCACTCTGATGTGTGGACTACTAAAACTGTATCTCTTGGAGGCTGTCATTATTTTGTCACTTTTATTGATGACTATAGCAGAAAAGTTTGGGTGTATTTTATGAAAAAGAAAAGTGAAGTTTTTGGGCATTTCAAAACTCTTAAAGCTATGGTTGAAAAAGAAACAGGCCTGCAGATAAAATGCCTAAGGTCAGATGGAGGGGGAGAGTACCTCTCAAATGAGTTTGCAAGGTTCCTGCAGGAGCATGGCATAAAGCAGCAATATTCATGCAGTCATACCCCACAACAAAATGGAATTGCAGAAAGGAAAAACAGGCATATTGGAGAGGTATCTCGTGCCATGCTCAATGAAAAAGACTTGCCAGATTTTTATTGGGCTGAAGCAGTTGCTACAGCAGTCTACATAATGAACAGGACTCCCACTGCAGCAATACATGGAATGACTCCAGAGGAGAGGTATACTGGTAGGAAACCAGATATTTCTCATTTGCAAATTTTTGGTTGCATTGCCTATGTACATGTGCCAGATGAGTTGAGATCCAAGTTGGATCCAAAAGCTGAGAAGTGCATCTTTATTGGCTACTCTCTGCAGCAAAAAGAGTAAGATGCTATAACCCTTCTACTCGTAAGTTTACAGTGAACAGATATGTTGTTTTTGATGAGATGAGTAGTTGGTATAAACCAGTAAATGTGATTGATGATGTAGATGCACAAAATGGTAATGCTGCACAGAATTCACAGCAGCAGTCACAAAATATTAGTGGACCTGGAGCGTCCTCTAGCAGTGGTTCACATTCTTCGCCATGGACAGGCAGATTGAGATCAGGAGAATCTTCTCAAAGCAATGCAGATAGTGGTATGCAGGTATCACGAAAAGGAAAAGAGAAGGTTGATCAGCCCATGTTTGATGTGAATGCAGGTCACTCTTATGTGGATGGTGAATCCAGTGGCTCAGAACAGAGCATTGATTATGAGTTGGGTATTCCTTCTATTGTTACACCTGGAGTAAGGAAGACCAAGGATGTTTTGAGAGCACCTGGGAGTGAACCTACTTTGCGCAGGTCTACGAGAGCTAGGTATCCTGTGGATAGGCTGAAATATGATGGATTTACAGCCATTCACTATGCATATATGGTCAAAGTGATACAGGAACCAAGACCCACTTCTTTTGAGCAAGCCATGGGAAAAGAAAAATGGGAGAAAGCCATGGATGAAGAAATGGATGCCTTGGAAGCAAATGCTACATGGGAATTGGTACCTTTGCCTAAAGGTAAAAATGCAATTGGCTGTAAGTGGGTTTATAAGGTGAAGCACAATGCAGATGGTTCTGTGAATAGATACAAGGCAAGATTAGTAGTCAAGGGGTATGCACAAACATATGGCATTGACTATGAAGAAACATTCAGTCCGGTTGTAAGGATGGCAACCGTAAGAATAGTCATTGCTATGGCTGCATCAAAGGGATGGTCTTTACATCAGATGGATGTAAAGAATGCCTTCTTGCATGGTGATTTGCAAGAAGAGGTCTATATGGAGCAGCCACCAGGTTATGTGCATGCTGTTCATCCTGAGTTTGTTTGCAGGTTGAAGAAAGCCTTGTATGGCTTGAAGCAAGCACCTAGAGCATGGTCTGACAAGATAGGACAGTATCTTGTCACTATTGGCTTTCAGATTTCCAAGGCAGATTTCTCACTTTATGTGAGAAAAACAGAGAAAGGTATTATGCTACTTGTCATTTATGTTGATGATTTGATTATGACAGGTGACAGTGATGAAGATATCTTTCATGTGAAAATTCTATTGAAGCAGAAGTTTGAGATGAAGGATTTGGGAGAGCTGCGTTATTTCTTGGGCATTGAGGTGATTAGATCATCAAGTGGGATACAGCTCTTGCAGAGGGAGTATGGATTGGACATGCTGTCCAAATATGGGATGACAGGCTGTAAGCCTATTTCAGTTCCTTTGGAGCAGAATGTGAAGCTGAGCACAGATGCAGGTGAGCTTCTAGAAGACCCTACTATGTACAGACCCATAGTAGGAAGTTTGATTTATATGACTATTACCAGGCCAGATTTGAGCTATGCTGTTGGATTGGTAAGTCAGTTTATGCAGGCTCCAAGGAAACCACATTTGGATGCGGCTAGACGCATACTCAAGTATGTGAAGTCCACATTACAGTATGGACTATTTTATGAGATTGGGGTTCAGATACAGTTGCATGGATACAGTGATGCTGATTGGGCTGGTAGTATTTCTGATAGACGATCTACCAGTGGATATGTGTTCTCTTTTGGGAGTACTGCAGTCACTTGGAGCAGCAAGAAACAGCCTACAGTTGCCTTGTCGAGCACACAGGCTGAGTACAGGGGTGCAGCAATGGCTGCATGTGAGGTAGCTTGGTTGCATAAGCTAGATATGCATCAGTCTACAGATGGGCCAGTTGTCATTTATTGTGACAACATGAGTAGTATACACACTTGGCAAATAACCCAGTCTATCATGCTAGAACAAAGCACATTGAGGTGCATTATCACTATGTGCGAGAGAGGGTTTTACTAGGTCTTATTGATCTAGTTTATGTCAGTACAGAGGATCAGGTAGCTGACATATTCACGAAGGCATTGGGCGCAAAGAAGCTGCGCAAGTTCAGAGACCTGCTTGGTGTGCAGGAATTGGGATTGAGCTCGAGGGAGAGTGTTGAGATATCGAGCTCCACTCGTGATACGCCAGGGTGATCGTTGTGTATTTATGTCACCGACTTGTCAGTTGCAGATGCGGTTGGTACACCGCCCATGAATAATAGCTACATGATAGCTATCCTTATCTACTCTAGTTCGTGGCTCAGTTAGTATGCCACCTTAGTTAGTTGAGTTTGGTTTGAGACCCATATATAGGGTTCTTCTATTTCTTTGTACTTGAGTTCTTTTGGCTTACACAACTAAGAAGAGGAAAACTATTTTCAGCCTCCACCTCTGTGTGTATTCCCCCATTGTGCAAGCAAGAAAGCTACAAGTGAGACTCCTTCCTTCTCTCCCACAATCTTGACACTCCCCCTCCCAAACTTCAAGGGGAGGGGCATCGTCTGGAGCTGCGCCATGCCATCGAACTGCTGCCGCCACTAATCTGCTGTGCCACGCCGTCAGGCTGTCATCGCCAATGCCATCATCATCATCATCATCCTCATCGTCATCCTCACCATCATCACTCCAGTCATCTTCACCATCACGTCTTCACACGTCATCTCTCTTCATCCAAAAGCTTGAGAAGCTTCTATTGAAGCTTCTCTAGACCAAGTTCACCCGCGGCTCGCAAGGTTTTTAGACCGTGTCTTGCAAGGCCTATTTCTTGTGCAGGGAAGGAGATCTCAGGCAGTAGTAACTTCGCCAAGGGAGAGTTCACTGAGTTGAAATTTACTTCGTCAATGGATCCTAAGAAAATTTCGAGAGGAGCGCACGCGGGAGCTTCCACCCAAAGTACGAGAGTGGAGAATGCCCCGATATTGAATGCCTAAGTTTCGAAAAATATCCCTACATGGAAAGGATGCATAAAGCATGTTTTAATTCATGTAGGGAAACTTAAATGCATTGGAAAATTGATATACTTGTTAGATTTACAAAGTTAAGTTGCATGATGAGGTACTTGCATTTGCTTGCACTTCCATGGTCAAGGGTAGTCGCATTTTTGAACGTATGATTCATAAGTTAAAAGTTGAAATTGTGCGAAGGCGTCCTTGTTGCATCATGCAAAGGATAGGGCATATAACACATAATGCACTTATGTAATAAATTCCTAGTTGTGACTCGTGTATAAGATAATGAAAGGAAAAGATTTATGAACTTTGACAAAATAACATATATTATGCAATCCGCATGCAATGATAGTTACATTTTAGGTTGAGTTAAGCGATAAAGGAAGGATTAAATCAACGATGTATTCATTGGCATCTGGTCATGTAAGAATTATGCATCCATGCATAGAGTTCTTTTATCAAAATTCACAATTAGGAAAGGATGCACCTTCATTAAAATACAAAAGCTTTGAATTTGATGCATAAAAGGTAGGATTTATAAGAAATAGTTCTGAATGTCAACCAATACCGTATAGGGCAAGGAAAAGAAAGATCATTGTAGATCCTATAGTTGCATAAAGGCAAAAGGTCTATGGTCTTGAAATTGCATACTCGCATGAAATGATACATCTCATGCATCTTGCAGTTACTTCCATCTTTTAAGGAAAGTTCTTGCAAATTTTAGAGGGAAATATTTGCATCTCTAAGGGAAGGATCATCTTTATTCATAAGACAATTAGATCAATTAAGTAAATCGCATGTAATTGTAACTCACATGAGATTCATAAAGGCGTACGACAAACATCTCAATGTGCTAGGTTAGGTTAAGTTATGTTAAAATTCTACTTAGTATCACACTTAGGATCCCAATTTAATATTTCCGATCTTAAAGGTCCTACCCACATTCACGAAATGTTAGGATTATCTAAACGCCCATGTAAGAATGATCTAGGGTTCTCACCCTAAGGATCAAATGACCAAATACTAGACTTCCGCAAGGAATTTAGGGACCCTAGGGCAAAAACGTTTATCAACCTAATAGGATTAGGGTTTTGGATTGGGGTCAATAGGACTCCCAAACCCTATATAGTGATCAAGAAATTCCGTATGATGGGAGATATAATCCCACAAGTTAGGTAATGACACCTATCTCGTGCAACAAGCCTGCAAGGTCATATGCTCTTGCGTCTAAATCACAAGTTAGTACTGCTACACCTTAGATCAAGGTTGGCGAGTTCTAATTACAAATTAGTTTCTCTAAGGAATTGAGTAGTTGCCCTACTACAACACTCCCTCTTGGAAACTGTTTTGTCAAGTTTAGGGCAGAGGTGAATTGCCAAGAAGCAATTTGACCAACCAAGTTAGGACGACGAGGTTGTCCAGAAGCTATTCAACTATAACATAAGGAAACCCAAGGTAATAACAATTTGGGGTCAACAAGGTATAAAACCTATCCCAAGGAAAAAGGGTAAACAAGCAACCCAGCTTACTAAACCTTTGGGATCTTGCCAAGTTGCGAATGATCCGGGATCGAATGTTGGAAGTATTCGGGGAGAAGGAATCACACCTTAGCGGTTGATTGTACGAACTACCACTGGAATGCTCGTGATTGTACACATAGGTGCACTGTTTTTACTTCTTTGCTCAAGGAACTAATTCAGGAAAAACAACTAATGCTTCAAGTTAAAAGCCTGGAGGGAGAGGTAGTTCTAGTTACCTCCTATTGTCTGCCTGATCCTATCCAAGGGGGTTGTTAGCCGCAAAGTGGTTCATCTGGGGGTTGTTAGCAAAACCCTGATACAGGTCAGTCCTAAGTGGGAACGGCCAGTTGCTTCCGCTTCGTGGCAGACTCGGGAAGACCTTGATCACAAACCCCGTGACATTCCTTGTGAGTGCCGGGCGGCGCTTTCTAGACTCTCTTCCCGATGGGTTGCTAAGACGTGTCCCACAAGTGGACAGGGGGACACGTTACATGCTCAATGACTTTTTGGATGTACTCCCATGACAAGTAAATGATCCCCTTAGAGTGATACGCATCCCAAGAATATGTGAGGCATGCCCCATATCCTTCATCTCAAAGCTCTTCTTAAGCTAACTTTTCAAGGTATCCAACTCATCATGATCACTCCTAGTATTCAACATATCATCCATATAGAGTACCAAAATCATAAGGTTGCCATCATAGGCCTTCTTTGTGTATAAACACGGATCTATATCATTGCGGGTATATCCCTATGAATGTATGAAAGTATCCAACTTGTGATACGATTCCCTAGGTGTCTGCTTAAGACCATAAAGGCTCTTTCTTAACTTGCACACTGGGTATTCTCTACCTTTTTCCTCAAAGCCCTTAGGCTACTATGCATATAAATCTCATCATGCAAGTCTCCATGTAAGAAATTTATCTTGACATCCATCTAATAGAGGTCTAGATCTAGTTGTGCAACCAAATCCAAAACCAAGCATAGGGTAGTCATCTTGACTACACAAGAGAAGACTTCATCAAAGTCAACACCATGATCCTGGTTAAAACCCTTAGTAACCAATCTAGCCTTATAGGCTAGTGTGGGCATCTAGGGGTACT
Source organism: Lygodium microphyllum (assembly GCF_053477565.2). Lineage (NCBI taxonomy): Eukaryota > Viridiplantae > Streptophyta > Polypodiopsida > Schizaeales > Lygodiaceae > Lygodium > Lygodium microphyllum. Next base: position 41,166,461 of record NC_141147.1, read on the forward strand.
CTTCAACTTGTATACCCACTTGTATGGCAAAGCACACTTTCCACTAGACAAAGGAACCAAATCCCACATATGATTTTGTTGGAATCAGTCATACTCTACTTGCATAGCCCTATCCCAAGAGTGACTATCACCTCTGCGCATAGCCTTATCATAGGTAAGAGACTCACTATCATATGTTACCATAACATAACATAATCCATGGAGGGTGCAAACTGATTAGCTAATGTCTATGTCTAGTAGACTCTCTCAAAATAGGCTATGGAGCCTATACATCCTATCTAACATCATGGTCATGGGCTATTGTAGCATCAATTGGTGCATGTTGTCTAGCTAGTAGTACAATAATAGAAGGCTCCTCCTAAAATATCAGGATGTGTACCTCAATGACCTTCTCTGACTGCTTATGCATTTTCTCCCCATGGAAAACAATGTAATGGCTATAAATGTCCTTTTAAGCTTGTGGATTTCATAAGTGATAGCCCATCTCACCTGCATTTCCATAATCAAGAAAGATATATTTCATGGAATTAGGATCCAACTTATTACACTTGTCATTGGAAACATGGAATAAAGCATCACAACCAAGATATGCAAATGATCATATGATGGAGGTTTTCCAGACCATACCTCATCAACAAGCAACCTGATAATCAAGAGCAACACATGGGGTTTGATTAATCAAATATACGATAGTAGTAATTGCCTCAATCCAAAAGTGATGTGGTTAGTCTTCTTGGCTAAGCGTACTATAGACTCACTCCAGAATTGTTATGTTCATGTGCTTAGCCATACCATTTTAGGGTGGGATATACGGGGCAGCTAACTCACGCTTAGTACCCCTTTCATCACAAAACTGCTTAAATATTTTAGATATATACTCACCCCTATTGTCAAATCATAGGCATTTCACCTTATACCTCATCAAGAAAGTAACGAAGTACTTCGTGCTACCTAACAACTTGAAGGGCATAGGTCCACAAACATCAAAATGAACAAGAGTCAGAGGCTCACCCATGTGTAATACCAAACTTCTTATGCAAACTACCTATCTACTTGCTATAAAGATAATGATCACAAGAATCAAAACATTTATAGTCAAGGGACAGAAGATACTACAAATGGGTAAGCATTTTTATTCCCTTTAATGATATGTACACAAGGTGATGATACTATAATGATACATGTGATACTACAACCACTACCAAAACATGGTTAATAGCCCAAATACAAGTAAGGGATAAAAAGTGCTAGACTTGGCACTCGTACCTGGATTCCCATGGGTAATCTTCCACGAGGAATCACTAAAAGATACAAAATAGCATGCATCATCTGACTATCTGGCTTTTGGTCAAAGTTGAAATATAGCATACATTATGCAAAGTAAACATATTGCTAAAAGCAAACTACAATTGGACATCTCCAATACCAACAATATCCAATGCCAAGTCATTACCCAATCTGATAGATCATGTCATGCTACAATAGGAGTGAAAGTAGTCCGATGAGGGATAACATAAAATGAAGCCCCTGAATCAATCAACCAATACTCAGCATAGGTGGATGAGGCATCAGTCAACTGTGAAACATTAAGAGAAGTAGCTACAATCTTGATGTTAGACTAGCTAGGGACAATAATGTGATCATCATTATTTTCTTCCAATTTTCCTTTCCCTTTTCCTTGTGCTTGCCATCACACATTTTATGGCACTTTGGCCAAATATTACACTTTGGCCAAATATGACAAGTTAATGTAGACCTATGGTCACGGGACTTGCTTTGAGACCATCCATGTGACTAAGAACAAGAAAGTTGAGAGTCTCTCCTCTTACCATTATTTCCTCTGATTGTCAAAGCATGAGAACTACAAGACGTATCAATGTTCTTTCTATTAGCCTATTCATTCAATAATACACCCTCTATATCCTACAATTTCAGCCCATCTATAGGCATATTTGCACACATAGAAGTATGGAATGTGTCCCATGATTAGGCAATGTAACTAGCAAGAACAATGGTGGAAGTTTACCCTAAAGTCAAACCCTTATGGAGACAAGTGTTTGAAAATAGAATGAAACTCATTTAAGTGGGTAGACATGGAAGTCCCCTCCTTCATAATACGAAGGTCTGTGAATTGCGTTAGCCAATACATTTGAGAGGTAGGGCTATGCTTGTCATAGACATTATGAATCTTATCCCTAACTCCCAAGTGATATACCCTTTAGATACAACATTATAGAACACTTTCTTACAGAGTAACAAAATGATTGTAGATTTACATAACTCATCCAGTTTAGCCCAATCCAGTTTACACACAGAAGATCAAACATACATTACATCCTCACTCTCTTCCCATCAAGATTGAACATGAACCACAAGAAAAGAGGGCAAGAGTTGTTCAGAATGAGAGAGAGAGAGAGAGAGAGAGAGAGAGAGAGAGAGAGAGAGAGAGAGAGAGGGAGAGATAATCGTGCGATTGAAAGATAAAGGAGAAAGGAAGTTCTCAACCACCTTTTCCAACCTCCTCTCACGCGGCCCCTCTAACCTCCTTGTTTTTTTTAAAAAAAATTATCAAATGAAAAATACAAAGCTCTTCTTCTACTAAGGTCCATATAGTAGCCTTCAATGGCTTATGCCAATTACATAATCATTTCACATATCTTAAAGGCTTGCAATTTTCACTACATTTTGCAATACATAGCATTGATATTTGACAAATTTTGCACTAAAATAAGGGTTCATCATTTCTCCCACACTAGAAAGGTGAGCTCTTGAAAACCAAGATTGGTGAAAACCCGTAAGTGTTCATCACTTTGCTTCATCAAAAGGCTTCTTTGACCTTGAATTCTCCCACACTAATTCTTTAGACTCCACTAGAACATACGAATGATCTCCCATCCACCTTTGGTCTACAAAAGAACATCTCTCGCAACATGGTAAAAATGACTTTTCCACCTTGAAGCTTCGTGCAAGAAAGGCCCCATAAAAAGATTTTGTAGTGTAGCACACCCTCACTTATGATTTTGTCAATGAAGATCTCCTCCCATGGCCTTATGAATCTTGGACATGGACTTGATTGTTGACTATACAACATTTGTGTGGAATGGAAGAGGTTTAGGGTCGTTGTGAACTGAACTTTAAATGTAGGGTTTCTTTAGTTAATAATTTAGATTTGTTAATGAAGGAAAGAGAGAAGAATCTTGTGGCTCTGAATAAATCCATGATTGCAAAAATGTCTATCCCTTCTTCCCACTATTTTCCAATGACAATGGTTGCAATGTAGCGCTGCTTTGGTTTTGATCTCATGATGCTGTCAATTATGGGGCTTCGATCTTCCTTGCTTCTCCAGATTTTGCAATCTGCTAGCAATTCGTGGTGGCTGCATCTATTCTTCCTTTGAATGAATCTCGTGTTGTTGCGAATTGATACGTGTTGATCCTCCTTTCTTCCAAATTTGATAACAATGGCTACAAGGTAGTGCTACTTCAATTTTGCACTGTCTTTCATCTCATGATACCCTACTAATATTGCATGTGGATTCTCCCTTCTTTCGATTTTGATGATGGTGCAATTTTGGCTATGGCACTAAACTTCAATATCTTCAATTTATGTTGTGCATCCCTCAAATCAAGGCCTTATGCCAATTATAGAAGATTTGGGTATGACACCATGCACTGTCAATTGCCAAGATGGTTGCCTTACCAACAACCTTACACTCATCCATACTATCCAAGAGAGGTAAACAACCATACTTCGGAAGGGAAGCCCCTTTGACTCTACCTATGCTTAACAATTCAAATCCAACTGCTCTCCAAAGATAGACATCAACCCAATGGGAATCCCTAGACCACCACAACCTATCATGACCCATTCACCAAGCGATGTTCCAGTGCACTTTGTGGAGGAACCATTGGAGGAAGATTCTTACTTGAAACCTTATGTCTCTTATGACAAAGAGGCCCTAATCCCATATTGATGGACTGTAGACTTGTGCCAATCATGGCCTTAGGCAGAGGAAGAGGTAGAGGCCTAGGAGGAGCTTAGAATGAGAAATCCATAGCATGTTGGGCATGTGTCCATCCAGGGCATATCTCGTCTCACTGCCCTAAAAAGGAGCAAGAAAATAGAGAGAATTCCAGCTTGAGATGCCCTAAATGCAGAGTCACACACCTATTTGCTGATTTCCCTCCTAGACAAAAACCCTCCACTAGCTCAGCAAGCGTACCATTTGTGCCACTAGAACTCTTTTGTGTTGAGTCACCTGACAACAATGGCACACCTATTCCCATAAATGTCATGACACGAGCTCAAACAAAGCATGCCATTATCTCATTACTTGGATCTAGCGATTTGGATGCATCCTCTATAGGGAAGAAGAGTTGACAACGGAGGAAAAAGAGTACCAAAGCAAAAATAATGCTCAAGACCAAGAGTGAGACCACGTTCACCAAGGGAAAACAAATCACTTATGGTAAAGTAGAAAAATTGCTCCTACAAAGACAAGAGAGAAGAGAAACGCTAAGGTTGAAGAGTACCTTGACCCCAACCAGCAGCTAAAGGCTACAAATAAAGTCAAGGAATGGACAAAAGAAGTACAAGCTCAGTTTTAAGATGCTAAACCTATTGTTGAGAACAAGATTAACAAACTCTCAACCATGAGTCCACCAATCTCTCCCACATATTTGAGAGAGCAAGAGAGATAAAACCATCACATGAACAACTACATGAGCAAAATGAGGGGGCCACAACTATGCAAACGGCTCAAGAGCATTGGTAGGGAGCGCATGAAGCTAAGGATGGAAAGACGGATGCCATATTGCTAACCACACTAATAACAACTCCTATGACATTGTTGTTAGAAGAATTGCTTAGACAAAACTCTACACTTTGCAAGAATTGAAGCGATGGGTAGAACACAATAATGAACATAAATCACAAGACTTCCCAAACCACGATGCCATTACACACATACCAAGCCTAACACTGAATCCAATGTCTAAGTCCCCACAATTGAATGCCTTTTGGGAGGGCATTGAGATGCATTCAGTCTTACCGATCATTACCTTAGGAGATACTACATGAAAGGGGATAGTAGACATAGGAGCAGGGGTTAGTGTAATTAGTCACGCAGCCGTGCAAGCTTGGGGAAACCCACTAATGGAAATTGCATGGTTAAATATCACTCTAGTGAATGGGATGAAGGTTAGACCTTTCATAGTCCTAAAGGATAGGTCTCTAAAGATAGCGGGAATTCAATTCTCCGTGAGCTTCATAGTTATGAAGGAAGTGGATTATGATATCCTGCTAGGCAATCCTTGGATGAGGAATGCCAGAGTGATAGATGACTAGGGTAATGGCCTAATATTCTTGGGCAATAGATAAAAAGTAGTCAAAGTAGAGATAGACACTTGGAAAACCTCACTAGTGGACTTAGATGCCATCTCTACCTTGCTAAAGGGTAACTTGAGGCTTAAAGGGATTATGGACCTCTAATAAGGTACATTTCTTTCCCTAAGGATGAGTGAGACTAGATGCATGTATTGGTAACCATTGATCTCCCATTCTCGGAGGATGAGGATGAATACATGCAAGCTGTAAACTTAGCTAGCTACCCTAACAATGCCACTACTTCTAACCTAACCGTGGTACCCTTATCCATGATGTCCAGGAGTTCCATCAACCAACCAATCCCAATCACCTATTGTGTCCTAGAAAACAAATTAGAACTTCACAAAATCCTCAATCACATGTCAAGTGAGCTCATGGATAAACCAAATGCCAATTTAAAGCCCCTCAAGGATCTTATGGAAAGAAAAGAGTGGCAATGAATGAGGTGCACAACTTAAACTTGTCATATAACCAGACTCTCATAACAAGTGTGGCAAAGCTTGAAAGTAGAAACCCTGCAAGCAACACATAGTCCCAGTGTGAGGATTCCGATGATGAGTATGAAGACTGTTGTTTTTTTAGTGAGGAGAACAAAGAATAAGTAGAGACCATAAAATATGACACAGATAGAAGAGTGATTGAGAAAATTAGAGTAGACATTAAACCCCGAGAGGTCAACACATTTCAAGTAATCAAAGGAGTTGCCAAGGCAGATTGTGATCGAGATTGGCTAGAATGCCTAGAGGTGGTAGACTATGAGCAAGCGGGATTAGTTCATCCTTGCACCACACCATTATTTGGAATGGAGTCAGCTTTAGAGTTGTGAGCACCAAGGGAGACAACCTCTTCTAGTGAGGATGACGAGTACAATTTTGAGTCAAAGACTAGCTCTAATAGTGATCACGAAATACCTCAACCACTTGGGACCTGACACACAATGGGGGACCTTCCAGCCACCTAAGGCACAAGAGGCTAAAGGAGAAGAAAAAGAAGCAACCAAAGTCATTAGAAGTTGAATGGCAAAAGAAACCCCAAGACCTGCCCAAGCACTTCATGAAGTACAAAAAGGGTGATAGAATAGTGGTGTTAATGGGATCCAAATAGAAAGAGCAAGCAAGTGAACCCATCCAAGGACAAGCCAAGGTTAAGGAGGTCAATTTGGCAAGAGAGGAGGACTGACAAGGAAATGAAAGATCTCATGAATCTCATAAGGGAGTTTATCAAAGTGTTTGCATGGTCCTTAGATGAGCTGACAAGAATAAATCCAAGCATAATGACTCATAATATTCCCATGATCCCCAAATTAGTACCAATTAAGCAACAGCTATACACAATGAACCCTAAGCATGCACATGCAGTAAAGGAGGAGATTGATAAGCTATTGAATGCTTTATATGGGAGGTGTATGGTAGGTATGACTTCCCTCTGATCGACAATGTAAATGCCTCAACCCTTAAAGAAAGCTTGATCTTCACCGAAAGGAACCTCCGCCCATCCATAATAGATTTTCTCAAAGACTTCTTCTCATGCCCCGATTCCACATTCATTACCACTTGTAACTATCTCCATTTGTTACAAATATTATTGAAACAAAAACCTACTATAGAGGAAGAGCAATTGCTGGCCCTCTTTTTTTATATTAATGCCAGAATAGATACTATGCAATGGTGCATCTCATAATGAGAGCCACCCTCTTGCCGGTATTTTGTATGAAATTATTTTAGAAGACATGAGTGACATTAGATTCACTAGGTGTAACCACCCATTTTTGTCATCTACACCACTCAATGTAAGAGCTAATTTGAAGGGGTATATGTAGAGCAAGGCCTTTCTAAAGAAAGCCCTTAAGCCGCCGCAACTTAGCCCCTACTCATGAACAGGATGCCTCTTAGTGTGCTCCCTTTATAATTCAAAAAAAAAGAAAAAGAAAAAAGAAAAGAAAAGAGAAAAAGGGAGGGAAAAGAAACGAGAAGGAAAAAGAAAAGACAAGAAAAAGGAAAAGAACAAGAAGAAAAAGAAGTGGAAAGAAAAGGAATACAACAATGAAATCAGCCCATTTGTACTTTATGAGTGTTAGGATCACTGCACTTAGGGACCACTCTAGCCCCTTCCCCACATCACAACTTAGGGCACATCAAGGGTAAGACATGATTGATAGACTTGTCTTCCTAACTCACTCTCACAGCACCTCCATTTACACAAACTAGATCCTCAAGTGTGGGATAACACCTTAGGCTTGCCCATCTCCCAGTTCCACCATCACTTGCATAGTGCACTGCACGGTAAGATAGACATGACCCCCTAGGAATTGCACTCATTTTCTTTTCAAAAACATTGTATAGCGGTGTGGAAAACCAACACCTATGGAGGCCTTCTTTGACCGATCATCTATATTCGCCATTAGCAACCTCCCAAACTCACTTCACAGAGCATGCCAATGTGACCCACCTCCCCAACAACCCCAAGAATCATGCCTCATCAACCCTCTACAAACTCAACTTGTACCATCAAGTACTATGGGACTAACATCCAACTAGGAAGGGGTAATGTTACACCCTTGGAAGACCAAGATAGTCCCAAGGTGAGAGGAAAATGGAAGAGAAATGCACACTCAGAAAAAAATATGAAGGCATGAAGTGTAGAAAAAAATATCAAATGTAAAAGGAAGCATATAATAATAAGCTCATCGTGATATGCTAGCAAGAGAGGCATCGGGTGCATTGCAATTCATTTTATAAAAGAGTGTCGGGCTCTCTCCTATGCAAATTGTAAAGAATGAGATGTGTAGATTGAGGCCTATGCTAATAGGAAGGAGAAAAAAAGAGAGTAGAGGAAACCAAAAAGGGAATGGGTGCCCAAGGAGGGGATAAGGGCATGTATAAAATTCAAGAAATGAAAAAAGAAGCTCATTCTTATGTGTGGCCAAACTTGCGCTCTTCTTGCTTCTTGCTCTTGCTTCCTTCTTGAGCATAAGAGAGGGAGAGAGAGTGTGTGAGAGATGAAGAGAGTGTGTGTGAGAGAGTGAGGGACCTTGGAGAAGCTCTTCTTCTCCTCTCTTCATCTTCATCTTCTTCTCTTCCCCTTTCTTGCATGTAGGGCTATGGAGGTCAAAGCTTGGAGCTTGGAGATGGAGCTTTCTTTGAGAGCACATTGCGAATCATAGAGCCATTGATAAATTCATGGGAGGAGCCACTCAATTGGATTCAAAGGTAAGCTCACTACATTGGTGTGTGGAATAGTACACATGGCTATGTGGGAGGTAGCCATAGCTCTTGGCTTGAAATGCTTGAAGTAATCAACGGTCCATGGGTCTTGGTGGTTTGCCAGCAAGGGTGACGACACCTAGCTTTCCTCATTTGGGCTAAATGCATAATCTATAATGCTTTATTTATCTAATCTAGTCACTGCTTGATTTGGTATACCAGAATAGTTGGTAGATTTTCCTTCCCCAGCATTTGGATTGACTAGATATACACCAAAGTACCTACAAGAGGAGGGGCAATGTTGGTTCATACTAGAACTATAGCTACAAGAGACTTCCTAAATTAGGGTGCTTTTTTAAATTGGACAATAGAGATTCGTGCTAGGGGGTTATCCTGACTTGGACAATTTAGATTCATGCTAGAGGAGTGAAAGGAGGTGTTGATGCTTTCCTATATTGGGCAATGGACCCCATTTTCAAAGAAATTGAGCCTACTAGAGGCGCTGATATCCCCATGGATACTATCAAAAGAAGACAAGAAAGAGGAGCACTTTGTACAGGAGGAATCATCACCAGGGCAGCCAATTTGATTTGCAGTAGCAACAAAAAGGCTGAGCATTGCATCTCATGTGGTGTGACTAAGAAAGAGGAATAGAGAAGTAAGGGATTTCATAATGGTGTAGTAACCATAAGTGAGAGAAGCTATACAAAGTTGTCTTTCAGTGCTTGAGGCTGAATGTGCTAGTCTCTGCTTTGGATTGTTTCAATTTGAAATAAATTAAAGCTAGTGTTAGATAGTACTTGCATTATTAGAAAAGAGATATAAATACTCCAAGGAGAGGCCACACTTAGGTCATCAATAAGGCTCCATCTAGATGTCTTCTCTTAATGGTGGGCCGCTATAATTTTTATAGAAGGTTAGCATATTCTTTTTCAAAAAGAATGATATATACATCAGCAAGAGACATCTTGTGGGGAGAAGGTGACCTACATAAAGAGCATAAACCCATCAAACCTCTTCTTTGATATCCAAAGAAGCTTCCCCCACTGAACACGACCAATATTTAATCAATAGACCATATAAAAGAGCTTGAAAGAGATGAAAAAGTTGAAGGATAGCTTACTGCCCTATTTTCTTGGGTTTCCTCTATCACATAACAGTTCCTTTGGTGATCCACAAGATGTTTCCCAATGATAGGGAGCATGAATCAAGTCATAGACCTCATGAAAATCTTAGAGAGAGATGCCAAGCAACAAGAAGAGCTTGCCATCTCGATTTCTCTTTTCAAAACATGTCCCTATAGTCCACCATAGACTCTAGACCACTCTCCAATGCATGAACAAAAGTCACCTTTACCTTCTTGAGATGATCCTCTACCATTCCTTTTACTCTCACTTGAGTTAGCATGGCACGAGCTTCCACATTGATGGCTACAATCACAATAGGTCCATGCTATCAAAAGGCACACCAAATCAACATTGAATGCTCCCTCTTCATCTCATGCTTCATCCTCCACCACATAGCCCATAAAACAAGTCACTTAAGTGACTATTAATCACTACTCAAAGCCACATGGTCATTGACTCCCAAGACTTCACTTGACTAACTCCTATTATCATGACAATGAGCAAGTTAGAGAAGTCCACTAACCAAGAAGTGTGTCCCTTACCATTCTATAGACAAAGCATGAACTCTTCTGCAAGACAAAGCATACCCCATTTTCACACTTTATGTCAAAAATCCCATGGCACCAATGAGACATAGTGTGGATATATTTGAAGATTTCTTGATATACTATTGAATTTCTTAATGTAAAGTTTAGTTTGTCTTAAATAAGTATCTTATGAAAGCTCCAACACAAAGCTTTTGGATGTATGCAAGCTACTTTGTCCTAAATGAAATCTATACATACACAGGTTTTGTTCCTGGAAAAGGGCTCTATGTCTTGATTTTGAATCATGTATGTAACAATTTGATTGATGCATACATGGTTTTTTTCAGCTATTGTTTATTGAAATTATCTTGAGCTATCATCTCAAACTTGTTTGCATTAGATTCATGTATGTTCTATAAGATTTGAATCAAAGACTCTCCTATAGGTAGATTTCAAAAATTTACTACCTCTATTACAAATCACATTCTTTCTTTCAAGGTTTTCTTATCTCTCTTCTTTGTGACTCTTCTTATTTAATCCTTGTGATTAAGGCCTTTCACTTTAACACCCCCCTCCCCCTTGAAATTTGGTCAACCCAACATGAAAGGGAGTCTAAAGAGTTATGGGATGGGTGATGGTACGAAATTTTTTGCATGTTGTTTTTGTGAAGTGAGACAATTATTGCAGACCTCCTTTAGCATGTATTTACAATAATGGTAGCAATACAATGGTTGCAAACATCTATAAAGCATGAATTTGTTGTCATTAAAGCTTTGCAGGCTAGTGAAAGCCATTTGAAATTGTTTGATGGTTGGAATGTTTCAGCCTATCTAAAGATATATGTAGAAAACATGGATTTCTTTGGAATAGTTGAAATTAATTAGAGTCATTATTTTGTACAGCTTACAATGCATGAACTAAAAAATGTTTTAATGAGTGGTATATGAAAGATGTAACTGTCATGAGTTCAAGAAATCATTAATAAAATAATTTTTCATTTAGGACATAGGCTTGCTTACTTGAAGGACTTTCATGGAGTGGGTTATCAAGCCCAATAAAGATCTTGTAGCCACAAATTTATTTTGTAAGTTTGAGCACATGTATGATCAATTGGACACTACTAAACATCAAGCTCTGGAGACTCAAAATATAGATTTCTTTTTGTAGTGCAACAAATCATGCCTTACAAGTGAGCTTGAAAGAGCTCTTGGAAGATGAAATGATAGGATGAAACTGTCTATGTCTATGGTTGCACCTTCTATTAAAGATGATATTATGGATGAGTTGACTAAAAGGATGTGTGACATGCAGCTTAAGGTTGTAAAGCTTGATGAAAAAGGGTGGGTTGTAGCCCCTAAGGCTTCAACTAGATAGGGATTCATTTGTCTCACTACATTTAGTGTGGCATTCCTCTACATGAGCTAAGAAACTATGATATCTATTAGGATGCTTTCGAAAGAAAATTGATTTTTTAAAAAGAGGGAAAAATTCACTTGCATAAAATAGGACTTCCACTTTATCCAAATTTTAGCAAAGGTGGGATGTAGAAATTGTTTGAGGATATGGCTATTAAGAATGTACATGTAGTAGTGGAAGCCACCACTTTTGGATTGAAATTTGTAAAAGCTCCTAGATGTAGTATGGCTTCTAATAAGCAAATATTTGGACTCATGCAATACACACATTTGGAAAGGGTAAGATATCTAGGGCCAAATTAACTAGTATATGTAAGAGCATTTGTGAGATGATGAGTTGGGATATACCAATAGATTCATATTCAGTTGATGCTTATCTTTCCAGGACCTAGAACATGGATGTGATTGTGGAATATAAAAGTAAAATGGATGGTAGGTACTTCCAAGAGAGTGGCATACATAGAAATTTGGACCACAGCCTAGGACTTCTGCTAGGCCTACTCTAGAGCATGTGATGGAAGATTCATCTCCCAACTTCGTTGTCATGAAGGAAGTGGGCTACAATATCGTGCAAGGAAGACAATGGATGAGAAGTGCTTGAGCAATTGAACTAGATTAATGGATTGATGTTCTTCAAGAACTAAATAGAGGTTTTCTAAGTGGAGATGGAAATGTGGAAGCCCTCATCTAGTAATGTTGGCACTATCTCTACCATGCTCAAATGAGATTTGCATAACAGCCCGATTGCACTCTTGTAAAAAAAAGTTAAATCTTGCCTAGAAGATGAGTGTGATTGGATGTACATCCTTGAAATCTCAATTTTCTCCTCTAAAATGATGAGGATGATTGCAAAAGAGAGATTTGGAAAGTAAGCACTTAAGAGAAGTATGTGAATGCAAATGGTGTATTTGTGATGAAGCTCTACCCTAGCCAAGTTGCATGATAACAAGAACTATAGCTAAAGCCAAAACTCCCCACATGACTTGCCAAGTACTAACAAACAAGCTAAAGCTAATGAACATCCTCAAAGTTTAGCTAAAGAAAAATCCCTTGCATGACTTAGTAAGTACTGAAAACAAGCTAGAGCTATGGACATCCTTGAATTATTAAAGGGAGCTAGAGTTCCTAACAGGAGTATTAAGCAGTCACCCTAGAGCTAACCTTAAGCCCCTTCTTTAAGAATTCCTAGAAGCTTGGAAGTGGAAGTTGACCAAGGTATGTGATGCAAACTTCTTATACAATTGGGGCCTTCATAAAGCTCTAGCTAATGATGAATAAATGGATGAAGAGTCTTCCAACCAAGACAACTCAGAAAGTGAGTATATTGACTATAAATACAAGGGAGAAGCCTCACACAACAAACTTGAAAGTATCAACTATACTACTAACTAGCATACAATAGAACAAATCATTATGGACTCTAAACTTAAAGAAATTATTACATTGCTTGTTGACCAAGTAGTCAACATGTATTGTGATCAGACTTGGCTTGAGTACCTTGAGGTAGTGGATTTTGAATGAGCAAAACAACCAACCAAAATCAATTGGAATATACAGAGTGGGAATCAAATCCAAGCTACAACCACCCAGTGAAATACTCTCATTTAGAAAAGGATGTGATTATAACTCTAATTCTAAAATCAGCTCCAATAATAACCCTCAAGTCCCTCAATCACTTAAAACTCAAGGCACCAAGGCGGATCTTTGAGTCCACCTAAGGTGCAAGAGGTTGTAGAAGGAAAGGAAGGCCTAGAGATTTGGAAGCTAAAAGACAAAAGAAAGCTTAGAATATCCATAATTGATTAAAGAAGTTCAAAAAGGAGATCTGGTTGTGATGTTGCTAAGTATTAGACAATAAGGATAAGAAAATGAATCGAGTAAAAGACCTGCCAAGGTTAAGGAAGTCAATTTGGCTAGTGAAGAGAAGAGGTTTCAATCCATGTCCATAGCTGAAAACTAAACCAAGGATGAGAAGACTAATCTTGTGAACCTCTTGAAAGAGTTTAGGGAACTATTTGCCATTATAAAACATGGTTTGAGCAAAGAGATGGAGATGAGCTATGGGGGAAAGAAGAAGAACAAGTAGAGAAGCATAATGCCATGAAAGAGACTTTCTTAATTGATAGTTGTGACAAGTACCTTCCGCCTTGGTGCTAACTTACCCTCTAGATAATTGCATATAAGGATGCACGTTTCCCCCTTCGTGCCTGCAAGGCCCTTTAGCTCATGCAATGTCAAAAGAATGTAGGCAATACAAATTTTTAGAAAAGAGTTTTATTACATTTTTCAGAAAATGATGATTCTTGTACACATTTGGCTTTTTTATTCCAACAGTCCTTCTTAGTGTATCCAAATTTGTTATAGTTCTTGCACTTGGGTTTGCCTTTATTCCAATAGTCTTGCTCCTTGTCTCTATCTTTCCCCATGTCCTAGAGACAAACTTGGAAGATCCTTTCTATAGAATACAAATAGTATGGGACTTAGTGAAGTTTCTTGGGTCTTTCCTTTGAGTTTGCTTTCTTGCTTGTAAGAGCATCTTCCACTGAGTTAAATTTTCTATTTGGCACATTTCTCAAGGTAGTTACTACTTGCTCATATCCTTGTTAGGTTTTTCCACACTATTAAGTAGCACATCAATGGCTTCATCTTCATATATCTTTTTATTAATGGAGGATAGTTGCACCTTCAAGCTTTTGAATTTATTTATCAGTGATGTCGGGGAATCATAATTGTTTAATTCCATCCTAAATATTTCCATTAAAAGATTTATCTTTGAGTTCTTTTCTTGGGAGAAAAATGTTTTGTCCAATTCATCCCATGCATATTTTGCACTTCTAATCCCCAATATGTGATGTATAACATCACCTAACAATCCCCATGCTATTATCTTGAGCACCTTCATACTACTTATTTTCCATGTTGGGTCATTAGGAGCCTTGGGTTCTTTGAGCAGTTCCCATAGATCTTTCCACATTAGATTATACATGGTTCTTATTTTCCAAGTGTTAAAACCATTGCCATTGAAATTTCCCACTGCTTCAATTTCTAACATAGTGGATGGAGAGTTCTTACACCAGTGACTCAAATGGTAGTTCTAACTCCATACAACAAAGGAGGAAGGAATATTTCTTGGGGTTTACACAAAATGAGGCTTTGATTAATTCAAGATATTGCATATAATATCATTTAATTATTGGATTTGGTATTGGAGAAATGTAAATGGCCCTTTTACAAATGGTTTTAAATTGAGAAAGCTCAAACATAGGTAGTGTAAAACTAGGTTTTTTTCCAACTAGCTTGGAATATCCAATCCAAAATGGTTGTAGTGTGAGAGGGTAAGATTTAAAATGATCTAGTTCATGTGCAAGAGTGTGAAAAGGGATATTGTGAGAGGATTTTTCTAAACCTTAGTAGAAAATATTTAAAAAACAATGCTATCTTATCATAAATGGTGGTAGTTTTCAGTCACATGGGAATGCTAGAGGAGGGCAGCATGTATTTGATAGTGACACTTCAACCAAGGACATCTTCAATAGATGTTCAAGAAATCATGAGGCTTCAAGGCTCTCAATTAGACACATAAGATTTTATCTAATCTTTTCTTCTCTATCATTTCCATAGAAGCAACCCCTGAGCTTGTTGGGCAAGCCACCCTTGAACTTTTGGCCAAGCAGGCCCTCAGCTTGTCGACAAGTTTCCCACTTGCTTGTCTCAAGCAGCCCCCTTGTGCAAGCCCCTTTCTTGCAAGCAATGAAAACAAAGAAATCCAACTTGATTGAGATTTGAAACTAGCCTTTCAATGGTTGCGAACCTCTTCTTCTTGATAGTGGAAGCCTTCTAAATCAATTGAAATGATAGTAGAAAGATATATCTCAATTCCTTTCATTGATGGAAGCCTCTTCACAAGCTTCAACCCAACTCCATAATCTTGTAAGCCTTGAATATCAAGCCTTGAACTTCCATGATAGCATCTCTCTCTTTTTCTTGAACTCCTTCAACTTTGTGCGTAGTCATAAATGCCTCTCTACCTGAAAGCCTCTAGGAAAGAGGCTTTGATGCCTTATTACAAAACATGGTTTGAGTAAGAAGATAGAGATGACCTATGGAGGAAAGAAAAAGAACAACTAGATAAGCATAATGCCATGAAAGAGAGTTGTGCCAATTACATTCTTTTATAGCTTTTGCAACTAGGAAATACTCTTCTCTCTTTGCTTATGGGATGCCTTATAGCTTTTGCAACTAGGAAATACTCTACCCGAAAGCCTCTCAAAACGTGCGGACATTGATGATGGATGGGCTGACTAGATGGGTCCGCATGTCTTCACTTAGCACGTTGGTGGTCATTATGATACTCACATGGCCACTGACTTATCACTTATTATATTTAGTTTGTTACACCTACCTACATCTGGCAAAGACATAGCGCCAGTCGATTAGTGTAGTCTGTTATGCACTGTTTAACTTAGTAGGCCACTTTTCTTTATGTTGTATCTTATATATACTTTTGGTACATTGTATAGTGCATCGAAGAAGAAGAAGAAATCGGCAAGAAAACGTTTTGTCCTCCATCTCTCTTCTTGTATTCTTGAGTGAGCTTTCTATTGTGTATACAGTGTGTGTTTGATGCAACAGCTCAAGAAAGTCCCCCCACCACGCGATTCTTGACATGGTATCAGAGCCGTGCCACTGAGAGAGGCTCATTTTGAAGGCTGAAGTGAAGAAGAAGAAGCAAGGTTGGAGCAAGCAAGCAACAGGTAAGAAGCTCTCCATTCCACTCTCTCTCTTGGATAGTGCCTATGGAGGCATCGGAAGCAAGGCAGAGCAAAAATCTTAGATTGAAGTGAGATTTGGTGTGCAAGCAGAGCACTGTATATTCTACAGATTAGCCCTTTAGGGCTGTCCCACAGTTATTTTGGTCGTTTCAGGTTGTTTCAGGCCCCGT
Source organism: Lygodium microphyllum (assembly GCF_053477565.2). Classification (NCBI taxonomy): domain Eukaryota; kingdom Viridiplantae; phylum Streptophyta; class Polypodiopsida; order Schizaeales; family Lygodiaceae; genus Lygodium; species Lygodium microphyllum. Next base: position 41,183,060 of record NC_141147.1, read on the forward strand.
TTTAGAGCCGTAGGGTCGCGAACAGCAGTTTCAGGGTACATTGTGATTTCGGTTGTATTGACGAAACGTGGGTACACAGGTTACAAATTTCGAATCTGCAATTTTTGAGGTGTTTGCCAGGAAGAAAACATAAGGTTTATCTGCAAACAGGTTGCAGATTGCATGTATTATTGAGCAATCAGTGAAAAAGGTTGCTCGGTGTATTGCTGTGCACTTGTTGTGAAAGGCTACAGAAGACTAGCTTGATGTGTTTTATTCGTGATAATGGCAGAGAATAGTGGAAATCCCATTATTGAGAATCTTGACAAGAACAACTACCCTTCATGGAAGTTCTGTGTGACGAACTTCCTCATTGGAAAGGGCCTTTTTGAGTTTGTTTCAGTTGAAGAAAAGGAGCCAGAGTTGGGTATCCCTTCGACTGCAGATGAATTAAAGGCATGGAAAGAGTGGAATGCAAAAGATAAAAAGGTGATGTACTGGTTATCTGCAGTCATCGATAATACGATGTTGGGGCATATCAGGAATGCAAAAACTTCACATGCAGCTTGGACAATTTTTGAGAATATGTTTTCAGTAATACAAAGGCATGAAAGATTCAACTCAAGCAAGAGTTGAATGCCTTAAAGAAAGGAAAAATGTCTGTCAATGAGTATGTGTTGAAGGTGAGGGGCATTGCACATGCTTTAGCAGCGACTGATACAATGCCTGATGATGATGATTTGGTTTCATCCACTTTGAGTGGACTCAATAATGAGAAGGCATGGAAATCATTTGTTACTTCAATATACATACGAAAGCCATTTCCAGATTTTGATGAGTTAGTCTCTCTCATGATTACTGAAGAGATCAATATGCAGGGTGACTCGTCTAAAAGAAATGGTGAACAGGTTCAAGCATTTTACTCAGGTTCAGGAAGGAGACGTGGTAGATCCTCTTCAAGAGGCCGTGGTATGGGACGTGCTGGCGATAACTAGAAAAACAGGTTCAATCAACAATTTGGTTAAATGCAGGTTTTAGGAGGCCAAGGAAATTTTAGAGGCAGGGGGAGCTCTAGAGGAAGAGGTGGATGGCAGAATAGAGATTCTGGAAATTCTACTATTGTTTGCCACTATTGTGGCAAAACAGGTCATATTGCAACCCATTGTTATGCTAAGAAGAATGATATATGCAGTGGTAAATTGCAGCAAGGAAACTATGCATCGTCTTCACGACAGAATGAAGACAAAAATGAGCGTTTATTTGGTATGCAGCATATGATGAATGTAGTTACAGGGAAGGGGACACATGATGATGTATGGTATGTCGATTCAGGTGCATCTAATCATATAACCAGTCATGTTGAATGGTTTGGAGAGATGCAAGATTTACAAAATCCAGGTTATGTGCAAACGGGTGATGATTCATGTCACCCAATTTTTCATATTGGAAAGGTTCCCTTGTCCTTGCATGATGGCCAGACGAAGAGTCTGACAGATGTATTACATGTGCCATCAATCACAAAGAATCTAGTGTTTTTTGGCCAAATGGTAGAGCAAGGGTTGCAGGTTCGATTCAATGCAAAAGGTTGTTTTATAGAAGACTTTAATGATAAGTGCAGGTTGGTCGTGAAAGGAAGTAGAGTTGGCCCCATGTTCACTTTAGATGTCGGAATTCCTGCAATGGATGCTGCTATGTATGTTAAAGGAAAAGGAGTGGTTGCAGACATATGTACAAAGGTTGAAATTAATGCATTCTAGAGGATTGGTTACAAGTTGCCTTGCTTTAGAGTTGCAGAATTTCATAAAGTCAGTGAAGCATGCCAATTTGGTAAGCAGGCAAGACAACCCTTTTTGTATGATAGAGAAGTGAGCAAAAAAATACTTGATGTAGTGCATACAGATGTTTGGGGGCCTACACAAAATGTATCTCTTGGTGGCAGCCTTCATGAAGGAAAAGAGTAATGTGTTTGAGCACTTCAAATCTTTTAAGGCAACTATTGAAACCAAAACAGGCTTAAAATTGAAGTGCTTGAGATCAAATGGAGGGGGAGAGTACCTCTCTAATGAGTTCAGTGACTTCTTGAGGACTCATGGGATAAATAGGCAATTTACTTGTAGGTATACCCCACGGCAAAATGGGGTTGCAGAAAGAAAAAATAGGCATATTGCAAAAGTCGCACGGGCATTAATGGCTGAAGCCACTCATACTACTGTCTATATTATGAACTTTTTTGTCTGAAGCCGCTCATACTATTGTCTATATTATGAACAGAACCCCCACAGATGCAGTTCATGGGATGACTCCTAAAGAATGCTTTATTGGCAAGAATCTCGATGTATCGCACTTGAAAGTATTTGGCTGTGTTACATATGTTCATGTGCCTGATGAGCTACAGAAGAAGCTTGATCCAAAGGTAGAAAAATGTATTTTTATTGGATACTCTTTGTACCAGAAAGGGTATCGCTGTTATAACCCTGTCACAGGTGAGTTCAAAGTGAGCAGGGATGTTATCTTTGATAAGATGGGCAGTTGGTATGTGCCTGCTGGTGATGCATTAGATGATGATAATGATCAAGACAACTATGTATAGAAAGAAAAACAAGAATCACAAAGTCTTAATGGACCAAAAACATCATTTGGTACTACACCTACAGTGAGCCCTTGGTCTGGGAGACTAAGGAGTAGCCCCACATCTTCAAGTGGATCTATAAGTGTTGGAGGAAAGGACAAAGGAAAGAAAAAAGTGCCAGGTGGTAATGATGCATCTACCAGTCATTTGGGATTTGATGGAGATTCTAGTGGTTTGGAGAGTTTGGATGATGAGCTTGGTACTCCTTCAGTCAGGACACCAGGTGTACAGAGAGCTCATAGTAATGTAAAGGCTCCATTGAGTGATACGGTGGTACGTAAATCTAGCAGGGTCAAATACCCTATTAAAAGATTTGGCTTTGAAGGTTATCCAACTCACAATTATGCTTATATGGTGAAACTAGTTAAGGATGTTGAGCCCACTTGTTTTGAGGATGCTGTTGGTCATGCTCATTGGGATGTAGCAATGGATGAGGAGATGGCTACATTAGAAGCCAATAAGACTTGGGATTTGGTACCCTTGCCTAAGGGTAAGAAAGCTATTGGCTGTAAGTGGGTTTACAAAGTCAAGCATAATGCAGATGGTTCCATTAGTAGGTATAAGGCTAGGCTGGTTGCAAAAGGCTATGCTCAAACATATGGCATAGATTATGAAGAGACATTTAGTCCAATTGCTAGGATGGCAACTGTTAGATGTGTGATTGCCTTGGCAGTAGTCAAAGGTTGGAGCTTGCAGCAAATGGATGTTAAGAATGCCTTTTTGCATGGTGAATTGCAAGAAGAATTGTATATGGAGCAGCCAGCAAGTTATGAGGATTTAGAGCATCCCACATATGTGTGCAAGTTAAAGAAGACGCTCTATGGGATCAAGCAAGCACCTAGAGCATGGTCTGACAAGATTGGAGAGTATCTTGTCAAGATTGGATTTTGTATTTCCGATGCTAATCACTCACTTTATGTGAGAAAGGGAGATGCAGATTTGGTCATCATAGTCATTTATGTGGATGACTTGATTATTACAGGTGACAATAACAGTGGAATTGCTGAAGTTAAGGACTTCTTGAAGAAGAAGTTTGAGATGAAGGATTTGGGTGAGCTGAGATACTTTCTTGGTATTGAGGTGATCAAATGTGATAATGGTATATGGCTATCCCAAAGGCAGTATGGCTTGGATATGTTATCCAAGTATGGTATGACAGCATGTAAGCCTCTTTCAGTACCATTGGAGAAAAATGTGAAGCTGAGTGCTGATGTTGGAGATGAGATAGAAGATCCTACTATGTTCAAGAGGATAGTAGGGAGTTTGATTTACATAATTATCACAAGGCCAGACTTGAGCTATGTTGTTGGTCTTGTCAATTAGTTTATGCAGATGCCTAGAAAGCCTCATTTGGATGCAGTTAGACGTATATTAAGGTATGTGAAGTCCACTTTACATTATGGACTTTTTTATGAGGCAGGTAAGGACGTACAGGTCTTTGGATACACAGATGCAAATTGGGCTAGTAGCATGTCAGACAGAAGATCTACAAGTGGATTCATGTTTTCCCTTAGTAGTGTAGTAGTTACATGGAGCAGCAAAAAGCAACCTACAGTTTCTTTATCGAGTACGGAGGCTAAGTATAGAGGTACTGCTATGGCAGCATGTGAGATAGTATGGCTGCAAAAGTTATTAGGTGATTTGGATGTGCAGAGAGATGGTCTAGTTATCATTCATTGTGACAACATGAGCAGTATACAGCTAGCTAGGAATCCAGTGTTCCATGCTAGGACAAAACACATTGAGGTGCACTATCACTTTGTGAGAGAGAAGGTACTTGCAGGAGAGATTGACTTGGTGTATGTTAGCACACAGGATCAAATAGCTGACATTTTCACAAAAGCATTGGGTGCAGAGACGCTTCGAAAAAATGAAAGCTTACTTGGAGTTGCAAAGATAGAGTTGAGCTTGAAGGGGAGTGTTGAGATGGCAAGCTCAACACGTGCGGACATTGATGATGGACGGGTTGGCTAGATGGGTGCACACGTCTACACTTAGCACGTTGGTGGTCATTATGATACTCACATGGCCACCCCACTGACTTATCACTTATTATATTTAGTTTGTTACACCTACCTACAGCTGGCAAAGACATAGCACCAGTAGATTAGTGTAGTCTGTTATGCACTGTTTGACTTAGTAGGCCACTTTCCTTTATGTTGTATCTTATCTATACTTTTGGTACATTGTATAGTATATGGAAGAAGAAGAAGAAATCAGCAAGAAAAAGTTTTGGCCTCCATCTCTCTTCTTGTATTCTTGAGTGAGCTTCCTATTTTGTATACAATGTGTGTTTGGCGCAGCAGCTCAAGCAAGTCCCCCCACCACGCGATTCTTGACATGGGATACTACACCTTACATGTGCTTGTCGCACTATCTCTAGCACCATACATTTTAACATTTTCTAGGTTAATAAAATAACTCAAAGGAATTTTCCCTCTCTATAGAAGTAACAAAGACGTGCATTTTCATGTCAACCTATTTGGGAGAAAACTAAAGAACAAAATAGAAAGAAAGGGTATCAAAGGAAGATTTGACCTTCATTAAAGAATTTTCAGATATCATCAAGTGGAAGATTGTAAAGAAGCTTCAAGAGTCGTGATCAATGGCAGTTCACAAGAATAATAAGCAAAGGGTATCAATGGAAGATTTGGCCTTCATTGATGGTTGCATGGAGCTTTGACCGAAGCGTCTTGCGAAGGGGTGGCGGTCTCAACTAACGAGTGGGAATTCTCAAGGGGATGTAGTTCAAAGGTGGTGATGTGTTTAGGATTTGTCATATCTACATTTTATATGCGACAACTAATTCATTATTTCAATGTACAGTACAAAATATACAGTGTCATGTGGTCGCGCGGACGGCATTTTCATGTGGAGCATATTGACAAAATGTGGTTCACAACAAATTTTGGTATCATGGCAAAGTTTGAGAAAGAGAGCCGACGATGAGCAACAAATCCAAACACCATTATAGATGTGATGGAGTATTTTGAGAACTTGCAAATTATTATCACTGTGGATTACCATAGCTTCTCCATGATCCTATTCGATGTGAAGTGGTTCAAAGTGGTACTTGAAGGAGCTGAAGCAACAATTCGACGAGGTCCATCTGGATTTCTTGAAATGGATTCTAAAAAAAGATGGTGGATTTACGCAACACGTTTCTATTGCCGACCCATTGTGAACAGGTGCATGAACTCATGTTTTTTTAAATTTTATTATGACATGGTACATGTCACAAAAGTTAAATCTCTCTTGTACGTGATTTTGAACATGCAATTTTCTCTCTGAGAAACCCACTCAAAGTTAGTAGACAGAGTGTTCTTTACAACATACACCATTGAGACCCTCCAAAGTTGGTACTATTAGGATAATGGCATTATGGTGATCATTAGAAAGAATGAATTTTGATACCTTTAGAACTAAATATCTTCCCCTTGTAGTGGCATGAAAGAAAATTTAGAGATGTTAAAAAGTGTAGTGGGAGCTCACGCTCAACCGCCAAGACCCACGGACCGCTTATTACTTCAAGCGTTTCAAGCGAGCTCTAATGGCTATCTCTCACCTAGCCGATGCGCCGTCGATCCTACGAGTGTAGTGAGCTTACCTTGATGCCGATGTGAGTAGCCTCCTCCCTCGCACACCTCGGTAGCTCCACGATTCTTGATGCTAGCTCAAGCATCCTCAAGCCTCCTCCATCTCCAAGCTCCATCCTCCATAGCCGCACACACGAGAAAAGAGAAGAGAAGAGAAGAGAAGAAGAGAAGAGGAGATGGTGAAGAGCTTCACCCTCTTGATCCCTCACTCCCACACACTCACTCCCTCACATTCTCACACTCCCTCTCTCAAGAGCACACACAAGCAAGAAGAAGAGAAGAAGAGAAGAAGAGAAGAAGAAGAGAGCTCTTGTTAGCCACACACCAAAGAATGAGCTTCCATTCACTTTTTGAACTTTATATACAAGCCCTAAAATCCCATGGGTACCCATCCCCTTTTTTACATGACCGGCCATTGTGGCAAGGTCTTTTTTCCATTTCCCTCTTCTAGCCTTATGCCTCTAGCCTATGCCCGTCTACTATTTTACAATTGGCACAGGAGGGAGCCTGGCGCTCTTTTACAAGAGTTTTCCAAGTTTTTTGAGGCGCCTTTCATTTAAAATTGTGCCTTTGGTCTCGGCTTAGCTTTTAGAGGTCGCGTGCGTGTCTTTGCTCTTCTTCCATGCTTTTTCCCCTTTTTTCTTCATTTTCCGCCATCTCGACTTGGGGTTAACATTACCCCCCTCCGAGATGGGTGCCAGTCCCATGGCACTTCTGTGTTGTTATAGGGTGGTAGGCACTTGGGCAATGATGGTGTAAAGGGAAGGGCCACATGTAGATTCAGGTGCGTGTGGAAGCTGATGTTTGTCGGGGAAGCCAGATGGATAGCGAGTGGTTGACGGGGGCCTCCGAAGTTGGTGGTTTGCCGCTTGTGTGATTCCTGAAAGGAGAAGATGCGGTGCTCTTCCTAAGGGGAGTGTCTACCTTACTGTGTTAGTGCAGTGTGCTCGTGCTAGTGGAATGGGGAAGTGGGCCTAACCATAGGCAAGCCTGGGTGATGTGTCCCACACTTGAGGACCCCATTTGTGTTAAGGGAGGTGTGGTGCAAGTGGCTTAGGGTGACAGGTCCAACCATAGGCGAGTGTCAGCTCCCTAGGTATGTCTCGCCCTTGATGTGCCCTGAGCATGAAGTGGGAAAGCAAAAAGGGCTAGGGGGTTAGGAGCGAAGCCGGCCAACCGAAGCCACCGGGTTCGCCTAACTTAAGAACCCCTAGGTGCAGTGATAGTGCTCTATGTGGTGTTTAAGTGCTTCTGCAACAAGTGAGTGCTTGTATGCTTTTCCTTTCATGTTATTCTTTTCTTTGCTTTGACTTTCCTTTTCTTTCTTTCTTTCTTTTTTTTTGTGGTTGTAGTTGTGGAATGACAGCCAGGCCTAATTTTCTTCATCTGAATGAGGAGGGGAAGGGGGTCGGATGGATTTGCTTGAAAATTGGTAGCTTTACATGTATCCTTTCAGATTCATGCGGACGTGGAGAGAAGTGGTGGAGAGGAAAGGGTGATTGCACCTAGTGAATTGGCTGTCATTCATATCTTCTAGGAGGGCTAGGCAAAAAGAGGGGGAGGAGACTAGCCCTCATCATAAGACGAGCCATGGCGCAGCTGTCAATAGAGTTAGGGTTAAAGAAGAGGGGAAGTAGGCCGCGCTCTTGTGGAGTCGGATCCTGCTTAAGGAGTAGCTTAAGTAACCTAAGGTAATTACAGGTTGTTACAAAGGTGGGGTCAGGGCATGAGGAGAAATCTGCAAGAAAGCATGTCATAGAATCATCTAGGCTTTCAGAGTTAAAGAGAAGGGCATACTCAAAGGATACTACATTAGAGTTATAAATAATAGGGAAGTCATACCGCCTGTGGAGGGTGGCATCAAAATCCACACCTACCCTTCGAGGGTATGCCATGTAGGTGGGGTTGTTCTGCTCGAATGGCAGGGTGTTACAAAACGCCATCCAGGCGAGCATACTAATGTTGCATACTCGCCTCCTCCACAGGGGTTGGCTTTTGTAGCCCTATACAGTGTGTGAAACTTCAAAAACTTTGTTCTGCCAGTAATAATCCGCTTCTGTTCCCCAAGAGGTCGGGGTTTTTTCTCGCTCTTCTAGCCATCTTTGCCCCAACCGGCCACCAATCGCAATCACCTCATCCATCACCTTGAGCGGCAAGACCCTCCGCAGACTGTTGGGTAGGAGAAAACTAAAGGTGAATGGATCCTTTTCTTGTTCTTGTCTCTCCCATAGCACCAATTCTGCATGGAATCCAGCGGGGATATCATCAGGGCAAGGTGGGAGGGGTGTGGACGGCAGCACGGCTAGTTTGGCTCTCAGTTGTTTCCTTGCTTCCTCTACTAGCTTTCTACATCTTTCCCTAGATGTGGCTTGTCTTTTCGCAGATGGGTTCTCCTATGGTGGCTCTTGAGACTGCGGCAAGGGGGGTTGTGGGACTACATCCTCCCTGAATCGGTTCATGTCAATCTCAAGTTCTACTTCCTCCCCATGCCGTTCTCCCTGTGGTGCTTCCTCTTTGAATTCGAGGGCGTTGATTTTCTGGGGGGTTAGGCCGGCCGGCAATAGGTATTTTCGTTGCTCGTCTAAGCTCAGCTAACCCTGCAGATTGGGGTGGCATCTGTAATCCAGCATGTAAGGCTCTACGTGTGATGCTGAGCTTTCTTTGTGTCACCTTGATGGGACCTGAAATGGGCTGGCATTGGCTATAGCACTAACTGAACCTCATGCTCATGACACACAAACACCCTCACGGCCTCGCGGACCAGGATCGTTAATCTAATGCTGAAGGACAAACTGCCCTAAAGCTTAATTCCTGCGTTTACAGTTTACAGTCCAATATTTCCCTAAAACTCCTCAAAGGGAGGCCCCAAAGTACTTAGGCATAATGCCTCGTCACACATATTTAGGAGGCACTCCACGGACTAATAGTCGAAGCCCCACTGCAGCTCTCCTACATCGCAGGGATTGACCCTTTGATGTGCTGCTAAAGATATAACGCAAACGAGCACAAACTCCTCTCAAGGTACCAATATTTTACGTTCCAGGATGTACCATTCCTCACTACAATTTCCCCTTAGGACCCAACGACTAACCTACAGCTTAGGACATCCTCTCACGCTCATCGTTGGTCACAACCTAAGGAAAACAGGTGCCATGCATCCAGGAGGTTTTTCTGATACCTTTTAATTATTATGCTTAATGCAAATCATGTATGGCTATGTGCTCAAACAAAAGAAAGACCAGCATTGTGCATAGTGCATAAAGCATTCTTTCCATGAATTTTACTAGCGCGTGTTGCGTTGAAAGGAGGCACCAAGCCATATGCTCATGATACCATCCTCTTTAGTTAAATCGTTTCCTATATGCCAAGTGCAATGCATAAATTAAATCTTTTCTTTATCTTTCAGTGTTTCAGCCCCTCTTCATCCAACTCTTAGCATTTTGCATCATTGATCGGTTAGATAGGGTTTCTATGCATTTTTCCCTTTTAAAAACCCGATAAATACGCACAAGACATAAAAACGAGGACAAACCAAGGCCGACCTCGTGCTTTGCCATCATTATACATTGCACAAACATAGGTATAATTTTCCCTAATTCTCCTCAGCCCGTTTCCTATTTTTTCCTATTTTTAAACCCATTTTTTCCATTTTTAGGCATTTTTTTCTATTTTTCTTTAATAAATAATGACTGAAAATGAAAATTGATTGTGGGTTGTGGCCCTTAGGTTCATTGACAGCAAAAACTCAGATTTAGTTGGTGTGACATATCATATTTCTCATTTATATAGCAAAACCCAATTTTACCCTTAAAACGTGTGTTTTTCATGTATTTTAACACTAATTCTGGCCATGTAGCCTTATATTTTCTGATTTTCAGGTTTCAAACAGTTGAAACTCATGGCAAACAATATTATAATGAACTTTCATCCCATATGAACAAGATTTCATAAAGCAAAAGCATAAAAAGATTATTTTTCTTCATAAAAATAACATTACCGCTTATTTTCAAATCTCGGTTTCTTGATCTTGATTATGGGACTGATTTCTAGCATGCATTTAATGCTCATCATCTTCAAAAATAGCACTCTTCAAGTCTTCATCCACTCGGAAGCAATCCGGTCTCATCCGGACAAGCTTTCCTCCACCATTCTTCATTGTCTTCTTCCACACAAGAACAGCCCCTTAAGGGAGAGAAAAGGAGGAGAGAGAAAGACTAGAAACAGAGATCTCCATCCAGGCCACCATTTGACGGGCGAGAGGCGACGATAGAGTCAGCATCCAGGGAATCAAGGGCCAATGTCTGTTGTATGGGTTGTGTGCAGGCTGCCATCTCCAATCCCCAAGAATTGGGCGCATTTTTCGGCGCCATTTTCTCACGCTCCCTCCTCCTTTTTTCTCACCACATTTTGATGCCCACATTTTATGTTGCATGAAATGCTCCAACTCCCCCCAAAGGTCACTTCCCACTTGGCTAAAAATAAGTCCACCTCTTCAAATCTTGCCCATTTGTTGGCCATTTCCCTGTCCGGTGTCCAAATCGAGTGCTGTAAATTTTTGTGTGTCCGGCTTGACATCCCGCATTAGTTGGAAACTCCTGACAACCCGCATGGCAGTCTGAAAATTTATCAAAAATCAACAACTGTCGCTCGGGCGCCTTTTAAGCACTTGACGCTTAAAATCGTCCTAGGTCGAGCCATCGCCTTCGACGTTGAATATTTTTCCCTTGATATTCGTAATTTCTAGCTATTTTTAAGCACTTCTAGGCATCAAAACTCCGCTCTCACACCTCCAACGACTCTCCTTGCTCTGAGCGAGTAGTGTCCATGATGGTGTCGAGGAAGGCTTTTTGTTGGGCACCGAAGGCCACTTGGGTGGCTTCCGCCTTGCTCTCTGCAATGATTTTCTCCTTCTCTACCAGAGCAAAGTGTCGTGCCAGTGTCTTCACCCTCTTTTCATTATGCACAACCCACTCCTCTGCTCTCTTGTTCATTTCCTCCATGCTCTCTCCTTGCTTTAGGGTTAGTATCATGAGCCTTTGCTCTTGGTCCTCCAACTCCCTGACCAGTCTCTCTTGCTCTTCTTTTTCAGAGTTTAGTTGATCTGTCAGGCGCTCAATCTCTTCTTGGTGCTCCTCTATGTCTTGTTTTCTCTCCTCATCTCTGGCATTCATCTCAGCCACAAGCGCGTCAACCTGAGCGAATTTTGTAATGAACTCTTGGTATTGCACTATCAGGAGCTTGTGTGCTCTTTGCATCTTCACTAGCTCGTGTGTTTCGTTCTCGAGCTGCTGTCTCCAGTGCTCCTCCCTGTCATCCTTAGCCTTGACTGCTTGTTTGAGATATGCGATCTTCCTTTGCTGCATGGCTATCATCCTTGTTTTATACAGCTGGAAGGTGGCTACCGATTCCTTCTCAGCTTGCTGCCAACTCAGCCACGGCTATCTTGCGTTCCTCCTTAGCTTTCTCTAATTGGGAGAGTAGCTAGGCGACGTACTCGTCGTAGTTAGCCGATGGCGTCATTGTTGTGTGGATGGGTGAGGTTGAGGCTTCCACCTTCTGCCATTTAGGATCTTGCCTGGATCGCGCATCAGTAGCTGGCCTATTTTGTCCTGTGGCCGTGGTTTCTGTGCTCTATCCCTGGGCCATCTCTTTGTTGATGAAGTATTGCATCCATGCCACGAAATTTGACACGTTAGCACTGGTCGGGATGCTAGGGGTGATGGTGGTGGGTTCAGTGGAAGGCACCAGGAGGGTAGGAATTGGATGAATTGGGGCCTTTCCCTTGCCCTCAGTGATGACTGCAGGTGGCACGATCTCCGGCACCTCTATGCTAGACCCTGGCCCTTCTTCTCTATGTGGGCTCAAGTTCTCCAATTCATCAGCTCGGCTTTGTTGCTCGATGGACCAGCGTGTGGCTTCAGCTAGGTCCTCTTCCTCATTCCTTCTTAGTTCTTCCTCTTCCTCATCATCCTTTCTTCTCCTTTCCTCCTCTATTTTTCTCTGCACTTCCTTCTTTTTCTCTTTTTCTTTCTTTTCCTTTCTTTTCTTCTCCTCTGCTTCCTGTTTCGATGCCTTCTTTGCTTTCTGTAATTCTTCTTTCTCCTTCTCTTCCTCCTGTCTCTTCTTCCTCTCTCTCTCCTTGGCCTCTTTTAGGGACTCTTTCCTTGCCCTTTCCAAGTCTTCTCTCTCCTTCTTTCTGCCTTCGTCATCCTTCTTCTTTCTCTGCGTTGTCTTCTTTTTGGGCTTCTTGGTTGTCTTTTTGCTTGTCTGTTCTTCCCCTTCTTCCTCTGTCTCAGTTCTATCGGTGGACCTATCCTTGTCCTGGTGAGGAGGCGACCTTTCTAGTGTTTCTCCTTCTCCTTCTTCTGCATCCTGTGCTTCCTTCACTGCCTCCTGGATGAGTGTAGTCAAGACACCTCCATACCCGATGAAGGAGGCTTTGGAGGAGGCTTTCTTTCTTTCTATAGCTTTAGAGGCTGGAGATTCTCCTCCTGCTGGCACACTTCCTAGGGCCAATGCTTTGGCTGCCTGGTCGATCGTTTTTCGCACATACCCGTTCCAGTCTACTTCATCTAGGGTATGGGCTGCTACATTCTCCAGCACAGGTACACTAATTCGATGCATCAATGAGTTGTAGCATTGGCTGGAGAAGAGCACATGTATAAGCTTTGCTTGCATCTTGGCTTCTGCGTCGGGGATATCTTGGATGCTTATGCCGTCATTTGTGAGCATATCTTCCCTCTTCATTTTAAGCATGGCATAAACATCCATTTTCTGTTTCCTCTCCGTCTTTGGCTCCAACCCCAAAGCCTTCTCCACCAAGGCTGGGTCTAAGCGGACCTGTACCTACTTTGCATTTTCTCCTATACCCACCGTCACAATGCCACATTCTTGATCTGGGTTGTACGTTCTGAGGAACTCCACGCACTTCAGGTGGTCCAGCTCCTGGAGAACTTTTCAAGATACTTCGTGAGGTTGCATTGTTCAACCACCCTCCTAGCTGCTTCCTCCTTGTCCACCACAACTTCTACGTTGTGGATGGTTCGAAACTTAAGCTTGCTGAAGGCGCGGTTCTCTAGGTAGATGCGGTATTTCTCTCTTTCCTTGTCTGTGAACGAGAGTCGGTGGGCGCGATCTTGTTGCGACATTTTATGTTCCCGCCATAAATCGTAACTTTCATTAGTGCTTTTCACATATTAATTCACTGATTGCTAGAAAAGAAAAACTCTATGCTTTTTGAATGAATTCATTAAGAAGCAATGTAGATTTTTCTTTTCAGACTTGGACTTTTTGCCCTTTACTTCAAAGTTTTCATGCCCATTTCCTACCCCATCCATTTTTTCATAATATATGTTTATGTTTTTCACTGATTTTGCTTTGATTTACCCCCTTTGATTCATTTCTCATCTGATTCATTTCATCTTACCCCCTCCCCTTCCATCTTAAGAAGAATCCTTCCTAGGATTGAGGGTCAAAAGGTCAAGGGCTTTGGGCATGTTGGTGTAGGAGTTACTTGTGAAAGAGCCAAGTATAGAAATTTAGATTGTATTCCAATTGAGCTTCGCGGTCCAAATCAAAGGGTCAAATTTCCACGTGCGTGATGTATGTGAGAATATCTATGAGGAAGTCACCAGAATCGACAGGCTAGCAATGTGTAACTCTTCCTCAGTCAACAAGCGATCGAGGTAGGGGTGTCCTTTGATGTGTTCTTCCATGGGTCAGCCCCAAAGAGTGGTTAACACTCTATATGAGGTGGGCGCGACGTAAGTGGGATCATATTATGTTGTTTTGATGGCGCAGCGTTGCTCAGCGTTGGTCATTATGCGCCATCCTTCAACTTCCCATTGCAACCTAAGAGCGTACCACTGCCTCAAGAAAGGTGATCCAGTAACAGCGAGTTGTGATAACTCCGCGATTTCTTGGCCAGTGATAGCAGAAGTGGTTCACGGATCGTATGACATGATAAGGAGCTGTTTGATGGCTTGCTCCTTGGAGATTTCGCTGTTAAGTAACTCAACAGCGGAGCAACAAGCTTTTGTGAACGCGAATTCAAAGGTTTCCCAAGAGCAAGGCATATTTTGCACTTCAGTTGCAAAGCGTTCTTCTAATAGACCTAAGTCGAAGCGATCGTAGCTTAGCGCGAGTGGCATGAAAGTGTTGTCTAGTCTTTTAATACAATCCACCACATCATCCCCAGTGTCCTCAGCGAGGTCAACGGCTAGAGCTAAAAAGGATTTTCGTTCATAGGAGAGCGTAAGGCCGACAGGTGATTGAGATTTGACAGAACGAGAGCTTTTGACAACAAAGATGGGCGGTTGGGAGGGTTCGTGAGTTTGTGGTTGGGCCGCTTGGATGTTGAGTGGATTAGGAGCAGCCACGACGGACGTGCTGCTACATTCAGGTTGGAGTTGGGGAGGCAGATTGACTTCGGTGGGTGATGACTCTTGTGACGGAGCCTGCGGTCTGGGCCGGTAGGCTTGTGGGACTCTCTTGGGCCTAGGCGTGGATGAGGCGGATGGTTGTGGTTCAAGAGAGCACTACGGCTTGTGGTTTTGAGGGTTTATGGAACGCGGTTTGATCAAGCTTGAGGGTGGTGTATGAATGGTGCCTTTGGCCGTGTGGGCCTTAGGGATCCACAGCCAGGTATTTCCCTAGTAGTAGCCTTACGCACGTAAGAGGGCTTTAGGGACCCATCTTTGCTTGACCATGCGGCACTTTCTGTGACTATGTCTTGGCCTCCTAGGTTTAGAGTTCTTGGTCTTATGAAGATAGGAGCATCGACTCCTAGGCGGTGGTTGCGGCTGCTTAGGCTTTCATTGAAATCTGGGCTGTTGAGCCTTATGTTTTGCTACTTGGGCTGTGATTCCTGAATTCTGGGAGGTGGCGGCCGCGCACTACCCCCTCCTTAGATTTGGTTATGGAGAATTCTATCGGTGGCTTTGCGGACGGTGATGAAGTCACGCAGCCCTTGCTAAAAGCTGTGACAATGCGAATGTTGCCTATTGCGAGGTGGATGTGCTACGACTCATAATCAACATTGTAGTGAGTCTACTTTTTGAAAGTGCGCCCTAGCATCGACTCCGTGCCTGCGTCTTTAGCATTTGGCAACACATAAAAAATCATTGCGACAGTCTCAAACTCGATAGAAACGGCTACTTTGCACTTGCCGAGGAGTGCGTAGAAATGGGCCCCATATGGGCTTAATTTAGCATTCGTGGGCTGAAGTGGTGGTCTGCCAAGTTTGGTCCAATGATCATGAGTTAGGACATTGAAGTCTGCTCCCTCATCGATCAAAGCGTTGAAAGCTGTTTGTTTTGCAGTGACCGTTATATGGAGGTATGCGGGCTCTACGGCTTCCTCATCCTCGTCATCAATCTTAGTGATTGTGGCCACTCGTACTTTGACAGGCGGTTCTAACATCGGGGACTCGTGCAAAGGATGGGTGGGAGGGTAGTACTTCTTGACGCGACTGCCATTGAAGAAGCCTATTCCCTCACCATCTAAGGTTTCGAGTTCGACATTGCCTGTGCGGCTGATCGCACGAACTTTGAAGGGTCCAAGGCCTCGAAATTTCATTTTCTGTTTATGTCCCTTAATGGAGTAGAGGAGCACTAAGTCGCCTTGTTCAAAGTTGCGCTACTTGACATGCTTGTCAAACCAACTCTTGTGACAGGCCTTCTCACATATAAGTGCATGGGTGGCTAGAAGACGGGTCTCTGATAGGTGTTCAAGCTCGACCAGGTGTTGCATCCATGCCTCCTTCCCTTCCCATCATTCTTGAAGGGCTATTCTCAGGCTAGGAACAAAGAATTCTAAGGATAGGATTGCTTCTGTTCCATAGTTCAGCCTGAATGGGGTTTGACGGATAGCCATTTTATAAGCTGTACGGTAAGCCCACAAAGCTGCCATAAGCTTGTTGTCCCAGTCGCTACGTGAGGCTGAGACTACTTTGGTCAGGACATTGACGAGAATCTTATTCGTGGATTCTGCCTGACCGTTCACTTGAGGGTAGTTTGGCGATGATTTGCGATGGATAATGAGAAAGGTGGACAGGAGATGCGCTATCACTTCGTTGATGAAGTGCGTGCCTTGGTCACTGACCAGTTCGATGGGGCAGCCGAATCGCGAGATCACTTGCTCCCATAAGAACTTGGCTATCGTCCTAGCGTCGTTTTTACGTGTGGCTCTTGCATCTACCCATTTCGTGAGGTAATCCGTGGCCACAATGATGTACTTGGCTTGTGAGTACTGTGCCACAGGACTGATGGGTCCTATGAAGTCGATTCTCCATTTTTCGAAGGATTTTTGAGTAATAATTGGGATCAACTCCATCTGATCCTTGCGAATCGGGACTTTTGTCCGTTGGCACTCGTCATAATGCTTGACGAATAGCGTGGCATTGCAGAAAAGCGTGGGCCACCATAGTTGAGACTGCAACACCTTCCGTGCTGTCGTGTCTCCGCTAAAGTGTCCTCCCGCAATGCCGTTGTGTGCCTTCGAGAGCACATCATGCATCTCATGCTCACATATGCATCTACGCAACAATCCGTCTTGCCCCAGCCTATAGAGTTGGCCTACAATCAGCTGATAGGGCTGGATCTTAAGGATTAAGCACCTAAGTCGGGCTTTTTCTATTGGTCGCTCAGGTAGCACTTGGACTATGTCATCGGCCCAATATGGCATTAGATCAGCCTTAAATAAATCTCTCTCGCTGGACAGGTGGAATAGATGGGCGTCGGGTAATTCATCAATGATGCCTTGTCCAGTGGCTTCTCTCGTGGGAATGCGTGACATACGTCAGCCATGTAGTGCTATTTTCCTTTCCGCACAACCACGGAGAAATCGAATTCTAAGAGCAGAAGGAGCCATCGAGCTATGCGTCCTATAGCACAAGGTTTGTTTACTAGATAGAGCAGGGCTTGATGGTCCACGAAAAAGATGAAGGGTGTGGCCAATAGATAATGCCGAAATTTCTTCATAGCGAACACCATGGCTAATCCCTCTCTTTCTGTTGTCGAGTAGTTCATTTCTGTCTCAGTGAGTTGTCTACTAGCAAAGCTCACTGGATAATCTAAGTTGTGCTCACCAGGTTGGCACAACACTGGCCCCCCGGCAAACTTAGAAGCATCGATGTGCACGTGGAAGGTAATGGTCCAATCTGGGGCTCGTAGAATTGGTGATGTGGTTAAAGCCTTTTTCAACTCTTCGTACGCTCGTTGGCATGCCTCGGTCCACTCGAAGACAATCAGCAGCTTGTACAATGATCTGGCGACCAACGCATAGTTCAGTACAAACCGTCGATAATACCCCGTATCGCCTAAGAAGCATTGAACTCCCTTGTAATTAATTGGGGGTGGAAGGTCAACAATAACCTTGACTTTCGAGAAGTCAGTGGTAATGCCATTCTTCGACACCACGTGCCCTAAGATGCATCCATGCTTTACCCAAAACTGGCACTTTAAGGGGTTCAAGGAGAGACGATA
Source organism: Lygodium microphyllum (assembly GCF_053477565.2). Classification (NCBI taxonomy): domain Eukaryota; kingdom Viridiplantae; phylum Streptophyta; class Polypodiopsida; order Schizaeales; family Lygodiaceae; genus Lygodium; species Lygodium microphyllum. The sequence continues at coordinate 41,200,747 of NC_141147.1, forward strand.
TAAGCAACACCGTTCAAAGACTACGCGGAGTTTGTCTAAGTGTTTGATCCAGGTTGAATGGACACACAGGTCATCGACAAAGACTTCTAATTCCTTACGAAGCATATCCTTAAAGATGGTGCACGTGAGGCATTGGAAAGTGGCAGGGGCGTTAGTCGACCCGAAGGGCATGACTATGTAAGTAAAGATGCTCCACTCAATGGCGAAGGCGGTCTTGTGCGTGTCTTGTGCTTGTCCGCAGGATGCACTTGCACCTAGTTGTACCCTGAGAAGCCGTCCAAAAAACTGTAGGCTTCCTTGCCTGCCACCCTCTCAAGCATGTGCTCGGTGTACAGCAATGGATTGTTGTCCCTCTCTGTAGCAACGTTCACCTTCTTGTAATTGACACACACTCGGATTTTTCCATTCTTTTTCATCACGATGACTATGGGTGATATCCAGTTTATGTGCTCAATTTCGTAAATGAATCCCACTCTCTTCAGCTTGTCAATTTCCTCTTTGACAGTATAAGCGTGTTTTGGATTCATAGGGTACGGTCGCTGCTTGACCGGCGTTGCGTCTGGCATCATGGGTATGTTGTGAGTCATGACACTCGAATCTACCCCCTTAAGCTCTTCCAAGGACTAGGCGAATACGTCTATGTACTCTCGCAAGAGAGCGACAAGACTAGTTTCTTCTTCCTCAGTCAAGTCGTCAGCAATGAAGACTAGTCGGGGTGTTTCCCGTTCCTAGGCCAGATTCACCTCCTTGACCTTGGCTGTGGTCCCTTGATTGGTTCATTGGTTTGTCCTTGACGTTTGGCACCTAACAGAACTACTACCCTATCCCCTTTTTTGAATTTCGTGAAGCGCTTAGGGAGGTTCTGCGGTTTTCGTTGTTCTTCCGTTCGCGTATCCCTAGGTTGTTTTACCTTTTCCTACCTTAACCGTCTACGCCTCAGGTGGACATGTAGGTCCCCCTTCGTGCGTCTAGTCATGGGCGGCCTAGGGATTTCTAGATCACTGTCCGAACTAACCTCCGACTCAGAGTCGAACTCCCCGTCTTCGCTAGAAGAGGTGGTCTCCCTTGGTGGACGTAGTTCAGATGGTGATTCTGTCCTAAGGACTGGTGTCGTCCCTGGCTAGGCTAAGCCTGCTTGTTCAAGATCTATGGCTCCTACGTGTTCCAACCAGGTGCGGTCACATTCCATGCGCATGACCCCTCGCTCTATCCTAAAGATATTTCTTTTGTGCGGCTTGGAGTCTGCTCGTATTTGCTCTATTTCTTGTCCTTCAGTGTCTTATTCTACGATATCTACTTCACCCTCAATTCCATCACTGAAGGATTGGTAGTCTTCGTATTCGTCGTTAGAATCCCCTTCATCAGACTGCTCATCATCTCCTAGGGCTTGGTACACCTCTTGTCGTTGGTCAGGGAGTATGGCCCAGTTATACATGAGGTTTAAGTCATGCACTCTGGTCCATTGCCACTTGGATTCACCTAAAAGATCCTGGAGTGGTTTGAAGTTTGCAGCTGAATTGCCAGCTAGCTTGTCTGTCAAGTATTCCAGCATCTCCTAGAGTTCCCTTTTGTTAGTTGGGACTTGGAAGTTGACAGGCTTAGGCTTTCCCCGAAGGATTCCTACCATCATGCAGACTAGTATGGAGAGTGTGTCACTAGGCTTGCCGATCGTTTTGATGGTTTGCTCATACGCCTCATGATCTGAGAATGGCAGGTCGATTGTAGCAAGAACGTGCATCCAATCCCGCTCATCCTCTGGGCATGGGATATACTTGGTCAAGGGCCCATAGGACTCCTTGACCTGAGTGTTACCCTTGAGCATAGTAGAGATGGCGTCTAGGTCGATTGGTGAGGTCTTCCAAGTATCCATCGCTATCCTTATGGCATCCGTTCTATTGCCAACGAAGATCAAGCCGTTACCCCAATCTTCGATGACTCTAGCGTTGCGCATCCAGGGTCGGCCTAATAGGATATCGTAGTCCACTCCCTTCATGACTATAAAGTAAACAGAGAACTGGATGCCTACAATCTTCACTGGCCAATTCTTAAGTACCCCGAATGGCTTTACTCTCATACCATTTGCTAGTGTGATATTAAACCTAGCAGTTTCGATAGGCAGGTTTCCCCAAGTCTGAAGCACTGCGTGGCTAAGCACACTAACCCCAACTCCCGTATCTACGATTCCCTTTCTTGTTGTGTCGCCTAGGGTTAGGACCGGTAAGACTACGTGCATCTCAGAACCTTCCCAGAAGGCATTGACGTGCAAGGATTTAGGCATAGAGTGTAGCATCAAACTCGGTATTTGTGTTTCTGCATCATGGTCTTGAGGGTCTGCCGTGACCTGCTCTCGTGACCCTTCGATCCACTGCTTAAGATCTTGCCATAGGATAGGATGCTGCCTAAGCAGATCTCCCAGGCTAAGTGTTACAGGGGTAGTCACTAGCGTGGTCAGGAGATCATTGGATACTCGTCTCTCCCCTAACCTGGATTGTCCTGGCCAATGGCCGTGTGACTGATCTGCGGCTCTGTAGCATCAAGGCTTGGTCTCAGCGGCACTGCTTGTGGTGCGGTTGCTTCTGTCGACTTAGGTTGAGGTGGTGATATTGGCGTGCTTACACTGGAGAGATCATTGATCTCGTCCTCTATGATGGGCTCACCATCATTGAGATGCTCTTGAGCCTCCTTCACCCATTCCTTCACCTTTTCTATGGCCTCTAACTACCACTTCAGATGCGGGTATTCCCCTACCTTAGCACTTCTCTTTTCGGTCGTCTTAGGGGCTGAAGTCTTTGCCTCTACGTCTGAAACCTTCTTTCCAGCAGGCAAAGTCATAGCACTCTCAATTTTTAGTGCGACTTTAGCTTCCGATCTCTTCTTTTTCCGCCTGCGGCTTTTCTTCCCTATCGAGGCTGCGTCAAGATTGCTAGGGCTTGGCAGAGAGATGCCGGCCTGCTTCGTTTGGGCTCGTGTCATGACCCGCAATGGGATAGGTGTGGCCTCCCCATCGAGGTTTTCGACACCAAACAGCCCCAATGGGACAAATGGTACGTTGGCTGAGCTAGAAGATGGCTTTCGCTTTGGGCAATCTACGAAGAGATGGGTGATTCTGCACTCTATGCACCTTTGGTTAGCCTTGTCTCTATTTTGCTGCTCTCTTTCAGGGCAGCGTGATGAGACATGACCAGGGTGACCACAAGTCCAACAGATGATTGGGTCTTGTGTCTGCCCTCCTAGGCCTCTACCTTGTCCTCTTCCTAACGCCATCACCGGCTAGGGTTGATAGTCCATGAGGACAGCGTTGCCCTCATCGTCATGCGAGATGTAAGGGTATATGTAAGTTTCTTCCTCACTTGGCTCTTCCACGTAGTAGACTAGAGCATCACTCGGTGGATGGGTCACGTAAGGACCAGGTGGTCTAGGGATGCCCGTAGGATTTATTTTCATCCTAGGAACAGTTGGCTTCATATCGTTAGGCGTGGGAAGGGCCAATGGGGCTCCCCTTCCAAAGAATGGCTACGGCCTGTTTGCTAGGTAAGGCTGGCCGTAGGGTTGCGAGTACGGAAGTCTTCTTGGTAATCTACAATGCGCGATGTCATGGCCCAACCTACCGCAATTAGCACAAGGTCTTGACCTAGGGTCTTGACACTCGGCCGGTAAGTGGTTTTCACCACAGTACACGCATTGGACGTGCGGGCGCGTTGGTCGTCTCAACATGTCTTGCAACTTGGCTAATTCCATCTTAACATTAGCCAAGCCCTGGTTTGTCTCGGTGGCCTTCCTCTTATCTTGGGATGATGGGATTGATCGCTCACTAGAGGCTGACGCTCTCTCTGAACCTCGCGAGTTGGTCTCCTCTACGTTCGAGCTCCTAGAGCTCTGCTCTTTCAACTAATCATCGACTTTGATGGCTTTCTCAAACACTCTAGCTATTGCGTCTCGCTGCAAGCTTGAATTGCTTGCCAAAGCCTTATATAACTCCTCGTCTCGAATTCTGCTGAAGAATACATTCGAAACTGCTCTTTCGGTAGCGGTCGCTCACCTAGAGGGATTCTCTTGAAGAGACTCCTCACATGGGTTACGTAGTCGCGAATGTCCTCCTTCTCTTTTTGCTTGACATTCATCAAGCGTACTAGTAGGTTATCAGAATATCCGGGCTCAGCGAATCTCTTAATGAAGAGATCCTTGAGGCCATTGAAGTTAGCTCGCTCTACAGTGATTCCTACCTACTAAGTTCAACACTTGCTGCACCTCGCGCAACTCTGTACTTTGCCTTTGGCTTTTAGCCTACTGATCCCTATTGTATTCATCTATGCTTTGCAATGCTTTTGCGGGCTAGCTTTCTCTCCTCTTCTAGATCTGCGATGATAGCATATGCTGTCCTACCGCGGTGCTCATACCGGGCGTGCGCGTCGTAACTGCTTACCAGCTTTCTGAATAGCATCTAGGAAGACGTTCAAATTGAGTTCCTCATTAGACTTGCGGTATGAGCTTTTCTCTGCCATTTTCGAGTTGTCTTGCTCCACCAAGCTGTCGATCAGGTTTAGTAGACTTGTTAAATCCACGTCGTTGGCGCCCCTTGCTTGGTCCTAATATGTGCTTTGATGGTTTGTCTATGTCTTGGGTCCTCTCCTATTGGTGGGTTCCTTGAGTGGTTTATCTAAGTGGGTTCTTTTAGTTATTGAATACAAACCTCAATTTATGATCACTCAGTGTGTGTGTCATTTCTCATGCACTCGTGCTCAATCATGCTTTCAGCTTTCTTAAGTGTACTTCAAGTGCGGAAATTCAATGTGAGTGCAGCAAGCAATTCCTAAGCGTCTTACGCACTCTCGCTTGTTTCGGGCCTAATAGGCTTGTAGATCAATTTTCTGGCCGGTTTGTCAGGGTTTAGGATTTTTCTCGTATGTCACCTTGTTCTTTTTCGGTCAATCAGGTTTTACAGCTCAGCGGTTTGCGCCCAAGTCCTTGGGTCTCGCAACTGCCTACTTCTCACTGCTAAGCGGCTACGCGCTACGATTTTTTCCTATTACGTGTGCCAGAATCAAGTTCTGAGCGCCCGAAGGGTTTCGACAGTTTGCACTATTGCATTTTAGTTGGGTCAAGTCAAATTTCTGAAAAAATTGATAAAAAATTGCACTCGGACCAACTGGTCCAAATTGCAGGGTTCGAGTAGGTCACTCGGACGGGCCGAGGCACAGGGCCGAGGGCCGAATTTCAGGGTTTGACTCAGACGGTTTTGATTCACACGGGCTGAATGGCAAATTCGGACAAGGTGATTCGGACGGGCCGAGGGCCGAATGTGGAAAGTGGCCGAGGGCCGAATTTGAGACTTGGACGGGTTGTTCGGACGGGCCGAGGCCGAATGTGCCACGTGGCTGAAAGTTTGACTCGAACGAGCCAAATAGGTGGACTCGGACGATTTGCCTCGGACTAGATCCAAGGGCTATCGACGGTCCGAGGGGCCAACTAGGGTTTGGGCCGAGTGGGCTGAGTGACAGGGGGCCGAGGGCCGATTCTAGGACTCGGCCCAGAAAAGGCCACTCGGACGGGCCGAGTGCGGCGCACGTAAACAGCGCGAACACAAATTTGATCGATTCACAAGATTTAAGCAAGCACAATGGCCATGCACTTCCAGATCCTATCTAGGGGAGTAGAGGGAGAGATTCATATACCTGAACGGGCCGGTAAGCGCGTCGATGATGCGATCGAATCGATGCGGGCTGGAGCTCTCTCTCTCTCTCTCTCTCTTTCTCTCTCTCTCTCTCTCTCTGATGCCAGGAGGCATATTCCACGGTGGATTCCGTGCCACGGTGGATTCTGTGAGGTTTTACGGTGGATTCCGTAAACTTAGATGACCGGGGCTCATACGCAAAGAGGATTCTTTGTGCGAGAAGTTGATGGGGACGCCTGTCCTTTTCGGGCATTTCATTAATTTAGTGTGTACATGGGTGATTCCATAGCGGGTGATTCCGCAAAATGCATATTAAATTAATAAACGTTTATGAGTTTAGAGTGCGCACTCGTAATAAATTAAGGTTAGGATTTACTTCTAACCAGTTGATTTATTTATGTAGCTGAAGACTGCTAGGTATTCACTTTTGTCGGTTTAATTGTGTTATTTTACTAACGATTGTGAATGCTTCAGTTGATGTGTAGAGATAGCAGCAGTGGCGGAGGAAAGCATTGGAGTCTAGCGGGTTTTCGACTTTTGGACTATATTTTGATAGGCGCCACGCCTATATTTTGTTATGTCTATAGAGACATCGATTATTTATTATTATTTTGTATGCGCTTATGCGCCTGGATATGTTATTTCTATTTGGACATTGAGATTGGGCGTGCCAGACACTATGGGCACCGTCCATTAGCTTTATTTTCCTATTTTTGGTAGAAAGCAAACTCAAAAGCTAAAAGCTTGTCATATTTTTGTAATTGGGCTATTTTTGAGCATAAAGATTGGAAATATACATTAAATACATGCTTTGTGAAGTGCTCACACAAGGCATGGGGGAGATTGAACCCAATTTGTCTCTTGTCTCATGTCGTGCTTGCTTTTACATTGGTTTTTGTGCTAAAAAGTAGAGTACTTTGTTCTTGGGGACCTTTGGGAATTCACTACGTGAGCTACCTGCGTCCGATCTGCGCACCAGTGGTATCAGAGCGGAGCAGAGATCAAGAGCTTCCAATCGCTACCAATCTCAGGCGAAGGCGGAGCTCCAGGAACAAACGGCCTCTACAGTCAATCTCGTCGCGAACCGTCGATACAGGCAGACTTCTGGCGATCAAGAACCCCTATTTCCACTGTCAGATCGCGAAGGACCAGGCTCTGTCGGTGGAGGACCACACAATCATCTTCTTCACTAAAATCGTGGTTAACAGACAAAAAGAGTAATTCTTTTTCTTCATTAAGCTTCAAAGCTTAAAGTTATCACTTAATAAGCTTAGTTATAAGCTTAAAAAAGCTTGAAACAACGATTCGTTAATCGGCGGCGTGAGGCTGTCCTGGGCAGCGCAAATCCGTCAAGGACATATTCTTGTCCTCAAAATCCACGACGGATTAAGAAGCTTCTTAATCCACTAAGTCAAACAAAGCTTCTAAGCTTTCTGCAAGTCAGCTAAGGCAGAGAAATCAAAATACTCCGGGTCTCGCACTACAGAAGTCAAGTTCAGCAAGTCACTTGGAATCAAGTCCTGCAAGTTCTGCAAGTCGGCTAAGTTCAGCAAGTCAACAACCCTGCAAGTCTGTTAAGTCTGCAACTCTGCAAGTCAGACTAAATCAGAACTGACTAACGCTCGAAACTCATAGAAAACTTGTTCGTTTGCAAAAACTCTGAACTGGAAAGTTGTTCGCAGCAAGCTGTTTTACCTATCTGCAAGTTCGTTGAAGTACTTTCAGCAAACGGAGACAAAAATATTGCAGAATTTCTGAAAATTGAAGAAGAAAATACCCAAAAATACATAGCCTTGTAACCCCAAATTTGAGCTACGCTCATCCCGCTAACTGATTTTGAGTGAAAAAGGTTTGTTGAGTTTTACAGGATGACTACTCCACATATGGATGATCCTATGGCTGAAGACGATCTACCCGAGCCTACCATGGAACAAAAGCTGGATCTTATCATGTTGCAATTGGAAGAAGAGCGAAGAGCTAGGCAAGCCTTGCAAGCGCAATTGACAAAGCTACAAGGAGCGTCCACTGATAAAGAAGAACCTCAAGCTGAAGATCTGATTCGCCGTACCATCAACGCCACTCTTGAAGCACAAACCATTCGCAAGGAATCCAAGATAAGTAAACGAAGTTTCAAGTTTCGTACTTTCAATGGCATAAGAGAAGGAAAGACTGTTTTATCATTCATTAGCCAGTTTGATGACTATTTCCATGAGGAAACTTATCCTGAGAAAGATAAAATCAAGTGTGTTACTAATCATCTGATAGATAGAGCATCACTTTGGTGGACTGTAGTCCGCAAGAGCATAGAATGTCCTGCTACATGGGAAGATTTCAAGAAGAAGTTCATGCAAAATTTCCTACCACCGCAATTTCATGAGAAGGCTATCAAGCAATGGGATTTACTCCAACAGCGCGATCGTGAGCCTATTCCACAGTATACAGAGCGTTTTTGGAATGCACTCCTACAGCTACGCATGCTTGAAGACGTACCAGAGATGACACATAAGCGGAAGTACATGTCTGGACTTCTTGGACATTACTACGCTGAGGTGAATATGTTCAAGCCTGCTACCCTTGAAGACGCCATCTCCTTAGCTCACGACACTGAAGATAAGTTACGTGGAAGAGAACGACGACCACAGCCATTCCAAGCAAACGGTAATTATGGATCTAAACAATTCAATTCAAATTTCAGAAGGTTTAATCCAGGTCGTTTTTCATCACCATCTTTCCGCAAGAATTGGTCTAAACCACCTGCATTACCATCCACTGTCAATCCAAATCCTAAGCCTATCCAACAAGAAAATCCAAATATACCCAGACTCCCAGCTATTGCAAATAATGTGACCAAAGCCAAGCCCATCGTATGCTACAAGTGTCACCAGCCAGGGCATCTCGCAGCAAATTGTCATTCAAAGAAGCCATCAGCACATATCAACTACCTTGGAGCTATGGACGAAGATGAGCATGAGGATATGCCGGATTTCACTGAAGAAGAAGATGATCCTACTACTACTTCCGACACTCTACCAGGTATGCCTACTTTACATTCATTGTTGACTATGAAATGTATGGTGCATGGAAAAGAAAGAACTATATTGCATGATGACGGTAGTACCCATGACTTTATTTCAGCAAAATTGGTAAAAGAGTTGAAATTGCATACAGTACCTACGCACTATCGCATAAAAGCTGCATTTTTAGGTACTAGGTACAATGGCACACAAGAAGTTCAAGATTTAGAAATTCAAATTGGTCCATATATTGAAAGAAGAAATTTCTTAGTTGTCCCATTACAATCTAGCGACATTATTCTAGGAATGCCATGGAGACACCAACATAATCCCAATATAGATTATTCCACACACACAATGAATATTAATTTTAAAGGAAAATCTATTACATTATTTGGTATGCATGCATCTCATATGTTTCCACTGCTTACGCATACTCAAGCAAAACGTGCACTACGCAAGAATACTAAATCATATCTCATTTGGGTGAATGAATTGCATGCAAAGGAAAATCATATGCACCCTAGGCATAAGGAATTTCTTGCATATTTTAAGGACTGTTTTGCAGAAGACCTACCACCAGGTTTACCTCCATCACGTCCAGAAGACCATAAGATTGACCTAATACCTGGCACACAACCACCTTGCAAAGCCCCATATAGGCACAATCAAATAGAGCAAAAAGAAATCCAGACTCAAGTTGAAGAATTACTCAATAGAGGTTTAATTCGACCTAGCAGTTCTCCATTCGGTGCACCTGTGCTCTTAGTCAAGAAAAAGAATAATACTTATCGGATGTGTATTGACTACCGAGCATTAAACAAAATCACTGTAAAGAATAGGTATCCTATACCTAGAGTTGATGACCTTATGGACAAACTGCAAGGATCTTCTATATTTAGTAAAATTGACCTTAAATCTGGATATCATCAGGTGAGGTTAGATAGATCCGACATATTTAAGACTGCATTCAGGACACAGTTTGGCCATTACAAATTCTTAGTTATGCCATTCGGATTAACTAATGCACCTGCCACTTTCAGTAGAATGATGAACCGTATTTTTCTAAAATATCAATATTGTGTGATTGTTTTCTTTGATGATATTTTAGTGTTCAGTCAAAGTGAAAAAGAGCATTATGAGCATTTATCATTAGTTTTTCAATTACTGAAAGAAAATCAATTGTTTGCAAATTCTGACAAGAGTGAATTCTTTAAGACAGAAATAGAATATCTAGGTCATATTGTATCAAAAGAAGGAATAAAAGTTGATCCTAAGAAAATTGATGCAATATTGCATTGGCCTATCCCTAAAAATGTACATGAATTACGCTCATTCCTTGGTCTTGCTAGTTTCTATAGGAAGTTTGTACGTAATTTCTCATTACTTGCTTTACCATTGACCAAACTTCTTAAGAAAGGCATTGTTTATCAATGGACTGAAAACCAGCAGAAATCCTTTGATTTACTCAAACGTGCATTGACCAATGCCCCTGTTCTACAATTGCCTGACTTTAACAGACCATTCTTTCTAGTTGTGACCGATGCTAGCGGATCAGGAATAGGAGCCGTGCTAATGCAAGACAACCATCCAATAGCATATTCTAGTTCTAAGCTGAAACTCTCTGAGCTTAAATATTCCACTTATGACAAGGAACTCTTAGCAGTTGTTCAAGCATTAAAACAATGGAAGCATTATTTAATGGGTTCAGAATTCATGATAAAGACCGACCAGCAAAGCATTAGACATCTACTTAGCCAACCCCAAATTTCTGACCGTCATATCAAATGGGCTTCATTCATTCAAAGTTTCCATCCTATCATTCAATACCAACCTGGAAAAGAAAATGTAGTTGCTGATGCATTAAGTAGAAGACCTGCAATTCATAATATTTCTATCATATCTTTTGATTCTTTGATTGCTATGAAAGATACATATCACCAGGATATTACTTTTCATTCTGATTGGCAAAAATTAGTTCAAAATAATTTCATTCCTGTTGATTCATTGTCATATAATGATGGATTCATGTTCTTTGAAAAGAGACTGTGTGTTACTATTCCATTTCGATCTTTTGTTTTAAATGAAATTCATTGTCCCCCATATCAAGGTCATAGAGGTATCATTTCTACATTACGCATGTTAACTGAAGATTTTTATTGGCCGCATATGGATGCAGATGTATCTAATTTTGTTTCTGAATGTTTGATTTGTCAAAGAATAAAAAGACATCATGGTAAACAGTATGGGTTATTAATGCCTTTATCTATTCCATCTAAACCTTGGGAACATATATCTATGGATTTCATTACTGGTTTACCAAATACTAAATCTAACCATGACATGATTTGGACAATTGTAGATAGATTTAGTAAGCAAGCATATTTCATTGCATGTAAGAAAACTTTAACAGCATCACAAGCAGCACAGTTATTTTTGAAAACTGTTTTTACTAACCATGGATTGCCGAAAGTGATTATTTCAGATAGAGATTCTAGATTTTGTAATAATTTTTGGATTACACTGTTTGCAAATCTAGGCACAAAGATTGATTTCTCATCTGCATTTCATCCAGAAACAAATGGACAAACAGAAGCCACAAATAGCACCATTCTAGATCTTTTACGTGCATACACTATCTCTAAACCTCAGACATGGGATACTCATTTGCATTTATTACAATTTGCATATAATAATACTCCGCACACATCTACAAAGAAAGCACCTTTTGAAGTTATTTATGGATATAGATTATCTACACCTGTTGCATCTTTGTCTAATAGAATACAAAGTGCCGATGATATTGCTGTTATGCATAACACTATTTTTGATGAGGTCAAGGATATGATTGCTAAAGCCCAACAATCATATACCAAACAAGCCAACAAGAAAAGACAAGCCATGAATTTCAAAGTTGATGATTATGTTTGGCTTAGAATAGAAAAGCGTAGACTGCAAAGCGTAGATAGACATCCAGTTGTCAAATTAGCCCCTAGATTCTACGGACCATTTAGAATCATTCATAAGATTAATGACAATGCATTCAAGTTAGAGCTGCCATCTCATTGGAAAATTCATAATACATTTCATATTAGTTTATTGAGACCATTTAGAGGACAATTACCTATCCACCCTGTCTATGAAAACCCACCTTTACTAGAAGAAGAGACTGAAATACTTGAACCAGAAGCCATTATAGATACTGACTACATGACCACTAGAACTGGCCGAAGGTATTCTAGATATCTAGTGAAATTTAAGAACCATCCTGTAGAGGAAGCACAATGGATGCACGCTAGAGACCTAAATGCTTTCCCCACTCTGTTAGCTCCACATTGAGCTAATAGCAATTGAGGTCAATTGCTATCCCACCCCAGGGGTATGATGCCAGGAGGCATATTCCACGGTGGATTCCGTGCCACGGTGGATTCCGTGAGGTTTTACGGTGGATTCCGTAAACTTAGATGACCGGGGCTCATACGCAAAGAGGATTCTTTGTGCGAGAAGTTGATGGGGACGCCTGTCCTTTTCGGGCGTTTCATTAATTTAGTGTGTACATGGGTGATTCCATAGCGGGTGATTCCGCAAAATGCATATTAAATTAATAAACGTTTATGAGTTTAGAGTGCGCACTCGTAATAAATTAAGGTTAGGATTTACTTCTAACCAGTTGATTTATTTATGTAGCTGAAGACTGCTAGGTATTCACTTTTGTCGGTTTAATTGTGTTATTTTACTAACGATTGTGAATGCTTCAGTTGATGTGTAGAGATAGCAGCAGTGGCGGAGGAAAGCATTGGAGTCTAGCGGGTTTTCGACTTTTGGACTATATTTTGATAGGCGCCACGCCTATATTTTGTTATGTCTATAGAGACATCGATTATTTATTATTATTTTGTATGCGCTTATGCGCCTGGATATGTTATTTCTATTTGGACATTGAGATTGGGCGTGCCAGACACTATGGGCACCGTCCATTAGCTTTATTTTCCTATTTTTGGTAGAAAGCAAACTCAAAAGCTAAAAGCTTGTCATATTTTTGTAATTGGGCTATTTTTGAGCATAAAGATTGGAAATATACATTAAATACATGCTTTGTGAAGCGCTCACACAAGGCATGGGGGAGATTGAACCCAATTTGTCTCTTGTCTCATGTCGTGCTTGCTTTTACATTGGTTTTTGTGCTAAAAAGTAGAGTACTTTGTTCTTGGGGACCTTTGGGAATTCACTACGTGAGCTACCTGCGTCCGATCTGCGCACCACTCTCTCTCTCTCTCTCTCTCTTTGAAATGGCACAAATGAGCTCTCCCTTGGCCTCTTGGCTCTTATACCCCTTCCCGGGTGTGGTGTTGATGCCCCCAATCACTCACTTGCCGATCTTAGGCATCACTAGCCAGCGTTTTACCAATTTTTGCATGATTTTTACCCTATTTTGCCATGTTTTGAAACAGTAAACCCTACCCTTCTCCGGTTCAATTTCCTAATTCTAACCTACGCTAAATGCAACAAAAATCAAAGGCAAAAAACTGAAATAAATTCTCCATGTTTTCCAATCATCAAACAACCAAAATATCCCAAAATACTTAATTTTTTTGAAGATCAAAAACACCCAAACTTCCTATCTATCTCAAGCTCCGTTTCGGGGATGAATCCCCTACTTCGATGCTCGATATGAGGCGCGCAAGTGCTCAAGCTTGAATCCATTGGTCCCGGAACGGAACCAAAATGTAGTGGGACCTCACGCTCAACCGCCAAGACCCACGGACCGTTTATTGCTTCAAGTGTTTCAAGCGAGCTCTAATGGCTATCTCTCACCTAGCCGACGCGCCGTCGATCCTACGAGTGTAGTGAGCTTACCTTGATGCCGATGTGAGTAGCCTCCTCCCTCGCACACCTCGGTAGCTCCACGATTCTTGATGCTATCTCAAGCATCCTCAAGCCTCCTCCATCTCCAAGCTCCATCCTCCATAGCCGTGCGCGCGAGAAAAGAGAAGAGAAGAGAAGAGAAGAAGAGAAGAGGAGATGGTGAAGAGCTTCACCCTCTTGATCCCTCACTCCCACACACTCACTCCCTCACACTCTCACACTCCCTCTCTCAAGAGCACACACAAGCAAGAAGAAGAGAAGAAGAGAAGAAGAAGAGAGCTCTTGTTAGCCACACACCAAAGAATGAGCTTCCATTCACTTTTTGAACTTTATATACAAGCCCTAAAATCCCATGGACACCCATCCCCTTTTTTACATGACCGGCCATTATGGCAAGATCCTTTTTCCATTTCCCTCTTCTAGCCTTATGCCTCTAGCCTATGCCCGTCTAATATTTTACAATTGGCACAGGAGGGAGCCTGGCGCTCTTTTACAAGAGTTTTCCAAGTTTTTTGAGGCACCTTTCATTTGAAATTGCGCCTTTGGTCTCGGCTTAGCTTTTAGAGGTCGCATGCGTGTCTTTGCTCTTCTTCCATGCTTTTTCCGCTTTTCTTTCATTTTTCGCCATCTTGACTTGGGGTTAACAAAAAGAAAGAAGTAGAAGAAATGTTGGCTTGTGTAACACTAGGCCAGATATAAGTTTTGTTGTTAGTGTTTTGAGCAAGTTCTCAAACAGTCCATGAGAAAGTCATTAGAAATTTGGGATGCGGATGCTCAGATACTTGAAGGGAACTCTTGACTATGGTATCACACACAGTTCTGAAAGTTCTCTTGTGGGGAACTATGACTCAGATTGCACAGGTGTGATAGTGATCCCAGGAAATCAGTTTCTAGATATTGTTTCTCTTTAAGTTCAAGAATCCTCTCTTGAATCAGTAAAAAGCAACCAATAGTGGCATTGTCTTCTACTACTGAAGCAAAGTACAAGGCAGCTTGCTTTGTTACATATGAAGTAGTATGGTTGAGGAGGATATCATGGCATATGGGAGTACAAAATGAAGATCATCCAATAGTGCTAAGATGTAATAATCACAGTTGCATCACTATTGCCAAAAACCCATTTTTCATACATGCACCAAACACATTGAGATTTATCCTGTACCTCCCAATATTTGCTAGTGTTGATGTATCCTCAATAGATAACTTCACATTGACCTCCATAGGTGTAGCTATCTCCTTACACTTGATCATGACAAATGCTTTTAAGATCTCCCGTGCATACTTCTTTTGAGAGATGAAGATTTTTCCAGACTTACTTCAATCCCCAAACAATAGTGCAACAAGCTCAAGTCTAGTCATTTCAAACTTAGAGCTCAAAGCCTTTCGAGTTTGATGGATCATATCTTCATAGCCATATGTAATAAGAAGGTCACCCATATATAAGACAATCACTATAGACTTTTTACCATCCCCGTAAACATAAAAGTTAGTATCTAAGGCACATCTTTTGAAATTCAAGCCTAAAACTCATTTATATATTTGCTAGCACTATGCTCTAAGGGCTGGTTTTGGCCCATACAATGCCTTCTTTATCTTGCAAACTTTGTTCTCAAAATGGGGGGCCTCAAACCTCAGTGTCTAAGCAATGTACATCTCCTCGTTGAGGTCACCATTGGAGAATGTTGATTTAACATCCATTTGGTAAACTGGCCACTTCTTATGAGTGGTCATTGCAAGTACTATGCAAATAGTGGTCATTCTAGCAGTTGGAGCAACTGAGTCTTGAAAATCAAATCCTTCAACCTCTAAAAATTTCTGTGCAACTAATTTGGCTTTGTATTTTTCTAAGCTACCATCAGTCTTGTACTTTACCTCCTAGACTCACTTTTAGTGACAATAATCTTCCTCTTCTCTAGTCAATCCACTAGCTCCCAAGTATTACTCTTCATTATGCTATCATACTTAGCTTGCATAGTTACACTCGATGCTAGATTGGCAAGTGCTTCTTCCACGTCTGTTCGCTCCTTTACTTATCTCATAATCTCAGCCATCAAGGCCATATTGACTATGTGAGTGGAAAACCTTTCTTTGGTCCTCCATTATCAATGACCTCCTTGGTCCATCTTCTCAGTGTTGGAGTGGGCATAGAATTACCACGATCATAGAGTTTCTTCACCCATTATAGAAATGGATTTTCCAGCGACATGATTGCAAGTTGGTGAAATTTTTCCTCATCATCCGAAGATGATGCTTCCTCCTCCTTGAGGGTAGGGATAGCTCTTAGGAAAGATTTATAGTGGACTACTTCTTTGTTTGATGATAAAGTGGAAGAACTTATATTCTCCTCCTCCACTATATGTGGCTAATGAAGGGAGGTGAGCCCTGAAGTGCAAGCACGAGTGGAAGTAAGGGCTATGGTGGAAGGAGCAGGAGAGAGAGAGAGAGAGAGAGAGAGAGAGAGAGAGAGAGAGAGAGAGAGAGAGAGAGAGAGAGAGAGAGAGAGAGAGTTCAAATGTGGGAACTCCAACTATCACAATGTGTGTCCAGCCTTCCCTTTATTCAAATGTCACTAAAAGAATAAAGAATAAAGTGGCAGTGATGGGTGCTTGCTGCCTGGAGTTTGTAAGCACGGATACTGTCAATGTAGTAATATACGGGTGGCTAGGCAAAGGTACCTTTACCCCCAATAACCTCCCACTTAAAGGAAATTTTGCCTCAATGAGGAGGGAAAAATAAATAAATAAAGTACAAGTGTACATAGGTACAACAGGATAAGAAAAGACGTCATCTCATCCTACACCCATCATCTTCCTAAGGAATGCAAAACCTCCACTAAGAGACTTTTCATGAGCAAGTTTGCAAGATTCTGGTCAGTTGAGATCTTGACAAGATCAATAGTCCTATCCTCGATGATCTCACAAATGAAGTGATACCTCACCTCAATGCGTTTTATCTTCGCATGGAAGACCACATTCTTGGCTAACTCGATAGCACTTAGAGAATCCAAATGCAGTATAGGGATAGTATGCATCATACCAAGGTCAACAACCAAACATCCTAACCAAATGGTCTCCTTGTAAGCCTCAGTGACTACAACATACTCAACCTCTGTATAGTGGAGAGAGCCATGCATTCTGCATCCTGGACATCCATGAAACAACACCTCATGCAAAAATGAACACATAGTCGGAAGTGGACTTTCTACTATCTACATGTCCTACATAGTTAGAGTCAGTGTATCCCACGACTCTCCTATACCCTAGATGCCATAACAAATGCACATATCAGCAGTGCCCTTCAAGTACCTCATGATAACTTTCACAACATCCCAATGCCTCTTGCTAGGTATAGCCATATAACGAGCCACAATACCAACTGCAAAAGAAATATTTGGACGGGTGGCTATCATGGCATACATAAGACTAGCCACTATAGATGCATAGGGAATCTTGGCCATCTCGACCTTCTACTCATCTATTTGCAGATAATCGTCCTATGATACCTTCACATGAGAAGGCAATGGACAACTAGTAGGCTTCACATCCTGCATACAGAAGCACTCAAGGACTTTATGGATATACTCCTTCTGTGAGAGATAGAGTAGTCCTTGAGACCTGTCACACATAATGTGCATACAAAGTATATGAGAGGCCTATCCCAAATCTTTCATCTCAAAGCTCTTTTTGAACTAAGCCTTAAGAGCATCTAGCTCATCATGAGCTTTCCCTGCCAAAAGCATGTCATCCACAAAGAGTACCAAAATCAATAATGAACCATCATGGGCTTTCTTCATGTACAAGCATGGATCCATACACTATGATTGTAGCCCTATGACTACATACAAGCATTGACCTTGCGAAACCATTCCCTAGGGTGCTTGCTTTAGACCATAAAGACTCTTTCTCAATTTGCACACTAAGTGTTCCTTACAGGCTTGCTCTACAAAACCCTTAGGCTGTTGCTCCATGTATATCTCATCATGCAAGTCCCCATGTAAGAAAGCCATCTTGACGTCCAATTGATAAAGATCCAAGTCAAGTTGGGCAACCAAAGCCAAGACTAAGCACATGGTAGTCATCTTGACCATAGGAGAAAAAACTTCATCAAAGTCAAGTCAATGTTTCTACTTAAAATCCTTAGCAACCAATCTAGCCTTGTATGCTAGCTTGGGGTGGCCAAGGGTGCTTTTCAACTTGTACACCCACTTATGAGGCAATGCCTTTTTACCACTATAGGTAATGAAACTAGGTCCCACGTATGATTCTTATGCAATGAGTCAATCTCAAACTGCATAGCTCTCTCCCAAGAGTGACAGTCACCCATGCGCATAGCCTCATCATAGGCGAGAGACTCTCCTACATTTGTAACCAAGACATAATCCATGGAGGGCGTATAATGGTCAAGAGGTTGTCTATCTCTAATAGAATGCCTCAAAGTAGGCTATGCTTCTTGTCCAACATACTGTCTAACATCTTCGCCATGAGCATTGACTATTGGTGCAGGTTGTCTAACTAGTTGTCGACGAGGAGTAGGGGGCTCCTCCTGAAATATAACCATGCATATCTCAACCACTTTCTCAAGCTGCCTATGCATCTTGTCTTCATGGAAGACTACATCATGGCTCTGCAGATGACTTTCCATGCCCGTGGATCCCAAAGATGGTAACCCATCTCCCCTACATCTCCATAGCCAAGGAAAATGCATTTTACACTTTTCAAATCTAGCTTATTGTGTTGGTCCTTGGGCATATGGCAGAAGGCCTCACATCCAAAGACACGCAAATGAGCATATGAGGGAGACTTTCCTGTCCATACCTCCCCTCCAACCTAGAAGTCAATACCACTGCAAGGTGACTTGTTAATGAGATGCAAGGTAGTAGAGACTACCTCAGCCCAAAAATGTTGTGGTAAGCCTACCTGGCTAAGTATACTGCGGATCCTTTCTCCTAGATAGTCCTATTCATGCGCTCAGCCATAGCATTCTGGGGAGGGGTGTAAGGGGTAGTCAACTGATGCTTAATACCCCACTCGTCACAAAACTTCTTAAAGGCACATGTGACATACTCACCCCCATTACTTGTCCTTAGGCATTTTAACCTATGCCCAGACTCTGCCTAGTCTAATTCTCTGTGAGAGCAACCTAATGCTGAAAGATGGCCAAGATATTAGATTTATGTTTTATGGGATAACCCCAAACCTTACATGAATAATCATCAATAAATGTGACAAAGTACTTCACACCCCCTTAATGACTAACAAGACATGGGTCTACGTACATCTGAATGCACAAGAGCCAAAGACTCACCCATGCATGCAATACCAGTCTTTTTATGTGAATTCCTAGTCTGCGTGCCATATAAACAGTGATCACACGACTCAAAATGCGAGTAGTCAAAAGGCGGAATATACTGCAAAGCATTAAGCATTTTTATTCCCTTAAGCAACATATACCCAAGACAAGCATGCGAGAGAGATACATGTGGGATAGAACCCAGTGACAAAACATGGTCAATAGTACCAAATACAACCAAGGGGTAGAGGCTACCAGACTTGGCACCTCTTGCAAGAACAAGCTTGCCATGAGTTATCTTCCATGCAGAATTACCAAAGCATATACAATAACTTGCATCATCAAGCTGCCCGGTAGACATAAGGATTTTAGTCAGTGTGGGAACATGACGTACATTATGTAGAACAAAAGTGCTACTAGAGGAAAATTATAGAGTGATATCACCAATGCCAACAATAGCAAGAGATCGATCATCACCTAAGCACACAGAACCAGATATACTACGATAGGTATAAAACCACTCACGGTAGGGGGTCGTATGAAAAGACACACCCGAATCCAAGAGCCAACAATGTGCATGCATAGACTGAGCCTCATCACAGCTGTTGCTGAGAGGCATCACATAAAGAGGCTGCTAATATGTAGTCACCATCGTACTCCTCAAGCCGCATGACGTTTATCTCCTCAATCATTACGCTGGACTTTGTAGGTATAAACTACGATCATTGGATTTCTCCTGCACTTTCTCTATCCCCTTTTCTTTGCACTTATCATCACATATCTTATGGCACTGCGGCTGTATGTTTTCTACTTCCCCACAATAGCATCATGTAAGATCAGACTTACGTCCATGGGACTTGCTGCGTCCACATGACTTAGACCAGGACTTCTGAGAGTCCTTCCCATGATGATCATTATCTTTCTTGCCACTTCTACCACCTCTAACGGATAAAGCATGTGAAGTACGGAAAACATCATTATTTTTTTTTGTTAATTTCTTTAGTAAAAAGAGCACTCTCTACAGCTTTCAATTTCATTCCATCAAGTTTGTTGGTACAAATTGTAATGCAAAATACATCCCATGACTCAAGTAAAGTGCCAAGCAGAAATAAAGGATGTAGATTATCCTAAAACTCAATACCCTATTGGAGCAGATTCTTCATGGTAGAATGAAACTGGCTAAAGTGAGAAGACAATGGGGTCCCCTCCTTCATGTAGAGATCCATCAACTATTTAAGCCAATACATTTGTGAAGCAGGGCTCTTGTTTGCATAAAGTTCATGAATCTTTTCCCATAGATTCCATGTACTCTGATCTTCATCTTCAACAACATTATTATGGACCTCTTCAGAGAGTGATAAAATAATAGTGGACTTGCATAGTGCATCTAAATCAGCCTAGTAATCATCATCCATGTTCTCAAGTTTAATACCCTTGTTTCTTAGTGCCTTAGTCTGCAATTTCTACACCAAAACCTGCCATATTTGAAACTTTCAGTAGCCATAGTTGGTGCCATCCAACTTGGCAATGTTAAACAAAGTCGTATATTTGAGATGACCAACCATAATGAATCAAACAGAGGCAAACTATGTAGAAAACAAGCTGTTGTAATTGGCAATTAAACAGGTCAAAACCACTACCAAAACAAGTTGAAAATAAGAGAAATTGCTAAAATGACCAGTTGTCCACCAAATATAACCAAAAGGGTGTCAAATAGTAATGATTGCCCTCAGTAGATACTCATAGTCTGCAATTTACAGCTGGTTGTAATAAGTCACAATAGTAGGTAAAAGAAGTGAAAAGTAGAGCTATCACTAATACATGACCAACTGCAACTACCAAGAAGCAAATACATCTAACAGTGAGTGAAAAAGACCAATGGGCACCAAGAACTATCAACTAAGCAGGATGTCAGAAAAAATACATCTCATAGACATAAAAGTCATGCATGTAACAAGTCTCAGGGTAACAAAAGAGACCAAGCACGTGCACAATGATAGAGTAGTGTAAGTAAAGCTCAATACGAAGCCATTCAAGATGCATACATAACTGACAACACCATGACAGAGATAGGTGCCTGCCCAAGAGTAGTGTTAGATCATCCCACTAAGCATGAACTACATACATGAAGCACAGAGAGAGAGCAAATACATATAAATATCCCATGATCTCAAGCTCAACTGCAAAGTCAAAGCTCTATGTACATCCAAATAGGCTAGAATCTCCCACTAGAAGGAAATTTAGATGTAGACCAAGCAAGCACTGCTCAAATATATCAAGTACATATCATTAGATATCTGACATCCAAGTAGGATACATCTGGAGCATGAATCCCAAAGTAGCTCAAGCTCATAAAGCATAAAGCACCGAAGCTTCCAAAGTCAAGTAGCTAGCAACCAAATAAAGTGTCCAAGATCTCCCAAATTCTCAAATGCAATTATAGATGAAGCCCCAAATGTCAATCAGACATAGACATTCCAAGTAGCATCCATTTCTGACACTAGCATCAAAGCATGAAGCCTAGATGTCAAGCATAGACAATAGGCATTGTCAAAAAGAATGCCAACTATAGTCAAATACCACTTAGTGTAGACCAAAGAAGAGCTTAATCACTGCTCAAAAGCATTCTAGAACCAAAACAAAGCATTTTTCAACCTCCATATACATCCATATAGTCAAATGAATCACCCGACAAGCACTCGTAAGCAATAGGTAGAGCATATACTGACCAAATAGGTTTCAACCATGGTTATTATAGCAATAAATTCATTGACAAAACTGAGTAAATCAATTCTCAAATCAAGCTCAAAGCCACCTCAAATCATGGGCATATGATATACTAGTGTACTAGCATCAATGGCACACATCAATAGTGCAAATAGAACACCCAAATCATAAACAGGAGCAATAGGCATATAAAATGCCTATTAAAAGAAGTTCAGTCGTGCAATATACAACAATGAATACACTATCAAACCAAGCTATTTGAGTACCAAAATCAACTCCAAATCCAATCCATACATGGGCATAGCATTCCTATACATGTAGACATCACCCCAGCATAACTGGGCATCATAAGACCAACAAAGCTAACCATAGAAGCATCCACAAACAGGGTGTTGCCCTGTATTTCTAGCCAACAAACCTCAACCAAAATAGAGTAAATGAAGTGGTTAAATCAGTCCAAAATCAACTCCAAGCAATGACATAGCATTCCCTGAATATATAAGCATCAATCAGGCATCATCCAACCAATGGCAATGAGTGTAGACATCAAAGATAAGTGCTGCCCTATTTTATGATAGTTTGTGGATTTTTATAATAGTCCAAAATAGAAGCTTAACACTCAAATTGAATGCCAAGAGTGGGAGGTTCAATTCCAAGCATCAAAACCGAGTGTATAAGTGCTTGTATAGCTACCCAATGAAGAAGATATGTTGTAGGAGATGAAAAAATGTGAGATGCTACTAAAAAAGGGCCTATTCCATACAACGTGATGCTCCACAAGTAGGGTGAGGGCTATGGTAGGCTCTTCCAAGACTTGCATGAGAAGGCTCAAAGAGTGCCCAAGAAGAATACAATCAATAGGAAGCTCGAACAGAGTGGCTATGGCTGCTAACAAAGAGATGACTACTATAGGTATTTGAATGGAAGCTGAGAGCGTGCTAGAACAAACTTGAGCTCATGAAGAAGAAGGCTCTGATACTAGTTGAAGGGAGGTGAGCCATGAAGTGGAAGCATGAGCGGGAGCAAGAGCTA
This sequence comes from Lygodium microphyllum, assembly GCF_053477565.2. Taxonomy (NCBI): domain Eukaryota; kingdom Viridiplantae; phylum Streptophyta; class Polypodiopsida; order Schizaeales; family Lygodiaceae; genus Lygodium; species Lygodium microphyllum. The sequence goes on from NC_141147.1 coordinate 41,223,346, forward strand.
TGGTGGAAGGAGCAGGAGAGAGAGAGAGAGAGAGAGAGAGAGAGAGAGAGAGAGAGAGAGAGAGAGAGAGAGAGAGAGAGAGAGAGAGAGAGAGAGAGAGAGAGAGAGATAGTCCAAATGTGGGAACTCCAACCATCACAATGTGTGACCGGCCTTCCCTTTATTCAAATGTCACTAAAAGAATAAAGAATGAAGTGACAATGATGGGCATTCACCACTTGCAGTGTGCAGGTGTGTGAGTACTGTCACTGTAGTAATACACGAGTAGTTAGGCAAAGGCACCTTTACCCCCAATAGTTGCTCCTTGAACACCACATCACGGCTCACTATGATCATATTTTCCTCTTGGTCATACAATTTGTAAGCCTTTCCCTCATCACTATAACCCAAGAATATACATTTTGTGCTTTTTGAATTTAACTTGTTTCTCTTATTCTTTGGAACATGTGTATAGCATTCACATCCAAAAACTCTAACTTCTGACAGATGGTTTCTTACCAGAATAGGCCTCATGAGGAGGTTTGCCCTTAAGGTCCTTTGTGTAACTCCAATTAAGAACATAGATTGCAATATTAAGTGCTTCTGCCTAAAACTAGTTAGATAATTTCTTGTCCTTAAGCATACACCTTGCCATTTCACAATGGTGTGATTTCAGCATTCAACAATGCCATTCTGTTGAGGTGTATGAGGTTCATCAATTGATGCTTAATCCCTTTGCTCTTGCAAAAGTCTTCAAAAGATTTAGCCTTTAAACTTACCAAAAGCTTGAGCCTTATCATGAGGGAAGTACACTCACATCTTACTATTATAATCGTCGATGATTAACATAAAATAAAAAGATCCTCCCAAGGACTTTGTGGGAATTTTACCGCACAAGTCAACATACACCAACTCTAGAGGTCACAAAGTGTAGTTTGTACAATTTGACTTGTCTTCACTGAAGATTGGTGGATGAATCCTTGGTGTTTGAATTGTCGATATAGTAGCAGCACCACCTGATGTGCTAGACTGCTACATGATGCAATAAACAATATTTCTCCTCTTTGCTATTGAAGCCCTTGCCTCTCATGTACTCTTCACTCCTTAGAGCCCCTTAGGCTTGGATACCATGTAAAAATTACACAGCACAATGGATATAATAATCTCAGCAACAAGGAGTAGAGAACACACAATAAATAAACACTATATTAGGGAATTTAGGAATTTTCATGAACTTTGGAAACCCCTAATACCTTCATTATTTGACCACATGGTCAAATCTTGTTGTCTTATTTAAAAGTGGAGTCTACCCTAAATACTATATAAGCTACCTTCCCAAATCTCGCTTTCAAATATGGATCAAGATTTAGCCATGTGGTCAAATATTTATAACTTATTTGAAATTGGGACTTAAAAAATTTTCAAATTATCTAATATGGTGTTAATATGAGAAGAATAGAGACTACTTTAATTTCAAACAAACTAATAAAAAGATGGCTTTATCTACTCATGCGCTTCCACTATGAAGCTTAGATAGTAATCTAGACAGATGATAGGTGAAGAGCTTAAGGGTAGCTAGAAGAACTCTGACTAGGCGAAAGAGATTGACGATGGCTTTAGAAGGGTCTTCCTTTTATAGCCTGCAAAGGTAGTCTGGTCAGCATGTCTGACCATATTATGTATCTTCCCTAGTGAGACAGGGGATATTTCCTCTATCGTTGGGATCCCAAAATAGAGGTCCCTGATAACTCCCATACCCCGCAACTCAATGTATTATGCCTTGAGTTGCTACTAGCATAACTTCTCTGTCTAAACCAAAGGCTAAATCCACAAAGATCACCTTTTTGCCATCTGGTCACATAGACCTCATCTGACATACAAGTCAAGACCCACCCAATGTCCATGCTCACATGTGGCTTCTCCTCATAATGGGGGCCTTACAACTTAGAGTACCATGGATCATTGGTGGAACCTTATGAGGGTGGGGCATTAAGCATATCTAACAACAACACTTGATTTTTATTATTACATTAGCATTTAGTAGTAATATCACGTCATTAGTAACATTACCTATTACTAATTAAATTGGCAACAATATCTTGGCAGTACAAGCATCAACAATCGCAGACTCACTTCCTTGAATCCTAAATTGATATTTCTTTGTTGAATGAGGAGCGACTTTGCATTATGTAGTTTGGACATCTCAATGCAAATAGCCAAGCAACATAATAGTTTTGCTTTGAAAAAAACATAATGATTCATTTGAAAGTTTAGTTTGTGTAATGCAAGAAAGTAGAAAAATGAACAAGAAAAAGTTAAACGTCAAAAAATGTTTTTATAAACCTATTGGATTCTTAAAAGGTGGTTAAAGTCTTTAACCCATATATATAAGGTTCTCAACAACCTTACCTGCTTGCCAAGGCAAATACAAATAGCAAACAAAAGCACAACTATAATTTGTATGTAGGATTGAGCCCTTAACCATATGATTCGATTCGAAACCATTACTTTGACACTATTGGCAAATTCTACTATTTCTATTACTTAATTTTTGTTCAATTCATAAATATGTGTACTTCCATCCCCGACCATTATCACTCAACCAGTCTCATCCCTTGGCAATTCAATATAATAGTCGGCAATACTTCTTTCTAGGATGGTTATTTTGTTGTTATTCTAACTATAAACAATCTCATTTTTTCTTTGATTTGTGTTTCTCTCTTCTTTAATGCCATAAACTTTCAAGAGCTAATGCATATTAAGCAATTCTTTCTACATGTCTTGTAGCCAGAACATTTCATCATAAAAGGTTTCTATTTAGGGCTTTCCACTTAACAAGGCATGTTTGTCATTCCATTTATGACGTGTTGGAGTAACAAAGTCGTGAGATAGTTGAAGCCTTACCGAATATATCGTAATTGATGTAGGAATTTGGAGTTACAAGGTGTACTTGTAGCTCATATCATATTGTATGGCTTATTGTTTCTTGATGCTATCTAGCATTGGGTGTATTTGGACCTTGATGTGATTTGCAATGGTTGCACACTTGTAGGGTGAAGGAGGACTTTTCTTGCCTATAAGTTCTTATGGCCCTTCAAACTTCAATCAAGGAATGGCAATCGATACACATAGCGCTTAATATCCATTGTTTATGACTAAGATTATTGGGATATCTAATCCCATTTGCTCCCCTAGCTTTTGTCTCTCATAGTATTTAAAAAAAATAAACACTTTAAATAATCTCATTTCTTTTCTCTTTTGTCAAATCCATTTCCTTGGTGCTTTACATTGGTAGGCAACATTCATGGTAGTTCCTTTCTATACTAATTGATTCTCATAGCAATAGCCATCAGCTTTAGATTGTCATAGTTGCTACATGTTTTTGCTCAATTAAGATGCCCACTGAAAGAGATTCAAACTCTTAATCATTAGGTCCTCTTCTTATTACGCTGTTAGTGTAGATGGAATGATCTCCTTGGCAATGTTTAAATAGCTAGATTAGAAGGTATTTTCAAAGATTGTCATATTTGCTATGTGTTTTTGCTCACATAAGATGCCCACTAAAAGAGATTCAAACTCTTAGCGATTAGTAGGTCTTCTTGTTATTAAGCTATTAATGTAGACGGAAAGATCTCCTTGGCAATGTTTAACACCAGATGAGTTTGAAATTGAGACTAACCAACCTTTGGATTCAAAGGGAGATGAGTAGAAGGTTTCAACACCCTATTGATTGCCTTATCGATGAGAATGTCTTATGAAAGAAAATTGATTGAAATGTTTCTGGGCAAAAAGTAAATGTTAAGCGCCACGTGTAATGAGACGGCTAACAAAGAATAACGGCGACGATAATGTGGTAACATTAGTCAGTGGCGAGCAGCATGTTGATTCTAACATCGTGCTGGCTGACGGATCCCTCCGTCCATGCGACCATCCGAACGCCAGGGCAAGGCATTGACAGGAAAAGCGTTCAGATGTTCAGAGGTTGGGCTCCTCGAATTCCTGTGGCTGGAGCACGTCCCAGTGATCATCATTCGCACATGCAGATAATTCCTCCAAGGCAGGCAGAATGGCTTGCAGATTTGACAGTTTGGAGGGGTTTCCCATTCAGGTGATTGATAATAGTGGACTGCTTCTCTGCCTCCTTCTGGGGAGCCTTGTTGCTATGTGAATGCTGCCAGTGGCCTCTCCTTTCGGGCTGAACTTGCTTTATTTGCAGGTGTTATGGGAGTCTGCTGCTTTGCCTTCTTCTGGGAAAGCCGTATTATGATGTGAGTGCAGCCAGGGCCTCCCCTTTTAGCCCGAACTTGCTTGGAATTGATGCTGCCCAAGTTGAAGATCAGATAGAACCTCCTACGGGCAACTGCCCAACATGCATCGGTGTCGTGGATGAGACTCTCGGAGCTTGTGGTGCTACCTTGAATTGTGTCTCCACCTTTGATGACAGGTCATGCAGCCATGTTGCTTTGATATGCTAATATATTATGGAAAAACCAAAATAAAATATTGAAGATCTCACAGGAGCTGGACTCGTCTTGAGAAGATCAGACTTAGTTCTTTAATATGTTTTTGTAAAGGCATCATATTTTGAGTTTGATGAAGAGCTATGGGGGGAAGAGTAGGCTTTGGAAAGCATTCTTCTAAATGTGTTACAAGAGATTGTAAATGGGAGAATGTCTGCTCAATTGATATACAATATCACCTTTGGTAAATCTTCACCACACAAGTTGAAGCCCTTAACACTGTTTGTAGTTTAAGTGAATGAAAATCAGGCTGAAAGTAGTCATGGTAAAGATGTTAATCTACCTTGGTTGCCCAATTGACAAAAGTGGGCAATGTGTTGAATGCCATGCATGTGTGTCTAGTTTTGCGCCCCTAAAACCATGGTGTCAATTTATGAAAAGCCACATACCCATGCCCCCAAAAAGAAGGGGGTGGGGGGGGGGGGCATGGAAGGAAAAACCCTCCCATGGTAAGCTTTGAAATACTTATCTTCACAACCATCATGGAACAAATGGAAATTGAATGAAGAAACTGGAAAGAGGGAGATGAGAGAGGAGAATCCAAGAGTTTATGCATTGCTTGGTCTAATAGTCTCTTGGTAAAAACTAATATCAAGCACTAGCTAGTTGCTCACAGGATGGGGAAGATATTGGATGGTAAAGAGTTGAATTTGAAGGTTCTTGATTGTCCTCGATTATCTTTATAACAACCCTTGCACATCTAAAAAGTGAATGAAGAAATTGGAAAGGAGGAGGTGAGAGAAGAGAATCGAATGGTTGATGCTTCTCTTGGTCTAATTTCTCTTGAAAAGAATTGATATCAAGAACTACCTTTCAAGATGTGGAAAATCGTTGTTGTTAAAGAGCCAACACCAAAGGTCCTTGAGAAGTTGTACTTGCCATGCTCCTTGGGATTGTAGTCGAGGTGTTGCTTCCTTGGATATGGGCGATGGAGTATATTGGCCCTTACTTTTGGAGAAAGTAGCAAAATGCAAACCTCACTCGTTAATTAGTGACTAGGACAGTGTAGCACTACTCGGGCTTAGATCTTCCATGCCTCTTAGGGCTTCTTACAAAGGCAAGACCTTCGATCTCCTCGGAGTTGGTATGCCTCTTCAAAGGCAGTTGCATCCTATTGCTCCAATCACTTTCTTGCTATATTGGTAGCTGTTTTGATGAGAGTTTGGACAATGTAAATGAGTAAAATCCACCTAATCCTTTGCCCTTGGGGATATTAAAGTTGAACACCATGGCAATGTCAGTGTCAGTCCTAAAATTGCTAGAGTGCGTCTTTAGGATCCTCTTTTGATTCCTTAGGTGTTGGGAGGTCCATGGGGACTGAAATTTTTGGTACTTTTTGTGTTTGGGCATGGAGGACTTTTAATCATTTGATCCTAGTGATCTTGGGCATACATGGGTACCTTTGTCTCCTCATGTGGGCCTTGGGACTCTTCACCTTTCTTCTTATGGGTGAATCAACTCCCATGGGTTAGATAGTGGCACCTTCTTTTGATTGATGAGGACGGGTGCTTGATATTGATGGAGTGAAGATGTGGTTATCTAAAATCTCATATCCTCGAGTCCCTAGTTGCTATAATGTACATATCTAAGGTGCTTCACCAACCCTTCTTTGGCTTGCTCATATGTGGTTGTACTAAAGACAAGAGGGAGCTAGTGCAAGCTTTGCCTTCTACACCATCAGGAACATGACTAACACAATAAATCCAGACAAGAATGTGAAACATAAAAGGAGAATAATCTGAAATGAATGCAGTAATGAAATGAATGAAGGAGATACAAATGTGAGAGGTCAAGGAGCGGAGACAAGTGCAGCAAACCAAAAATATCGGAGAACAAAGCTGATGCAGAAGGCTGAAGACAACAGTGTAGGAATTGGATGTCAAAATGCAGCAGTTGGGGCTGAGCACGACGAAATATATTAGTGCACTGCTTGGTGATAGTTTGTGAGGGTGTCTATAGCAGCTGGCAGCCAAACTGCAGCCACCTAGAGAGGCCTTGAATGTAGATGGCTAATCCAAAGGATGTGGATGATGATGGGCAACAACATCTGGAGATGGAGTAGGCTGAGGATCAAAACATGGCAGCAGATGGTCCTTCTGTGAGAGTGCGCAACGGAAGAAGAAACACGAACATAGAGGGAGAGAGAGAGAAAGCAGAAAATGAAGGAAGAAAATCTTCACTGATTGTAATGAATGCTGAATACAAAACTGTGGACTGATCAGTCCCTGCACGCAGCCCGAAGTGTCAGTGAGGGCACCAGATCAGGCTGATGACGACGGCAGCACCGAAGATGGAGGAAGATGACGGAGTCGGAGTGTGCACCTGCCAATGAAGGAGGGAAGATGATAATACAACTGACTGCCAAGTGGGAAATGGCTATAAATAGCCAAAAAACCCAAAAACTGGCCGACCTGAAATTTGAGGCCATAAATATGTCCGACCAGCATTTAATGCTGATCCGACCAGCATTTAATGCTGGTAAAAATGCCACTAATGCTTAGAAAAATGTCCAGCAGGTGAGGCAGGCTGAAGAATGCAGAAACTGCCCCGGGAAATGCACATAAAAACCCCGACTGGAGGAGAAAATGCACTAAAATGCAATAAACTGAGTGCTCTAGAATGAGTCCTCTGTCAAAACAAGTGATAGACAAGTCAGAGCTCCTAAAGTCCTCGTCTGACTCAGACTGAGGCTCACAGGCAGGAGATGACAAGGCATGACAAACATGACTGCTAACTTGTCTATCACTTGTTTTGACGGAGGAGGTAGCTCATTCTAGAGCACTCAGTTTATTGCATTTCAGTGCATTTTCTCCTCCAGTCGGGGTTTTTATGTGCATTTCCCGGGGCAATTTCTGCATTCTTCAGCCTGCCTCACCTGTCGGACATTGTCCACCCTTTCCGGGATTTTTCTGAGCATTCCTGGCATTTTTACCAGCATTAAATGCTGGCCGGATCAGCATTAAATGCTGGTCGGACATATTTATGGCCTCAAATTTCAGGTCGGCTAGTTTTTGGGTTTTTTGGCTATTTATAGCCATTTCCCACTTGGCAGTTAGTTGTATTATTATCTTCCCTCCTTCATTGGTAGGTGCACACTCCGACTCTGTCATCTTCCTCCGTCTTCGGTGCTGCCGTCATCATCAGCCTGATCTGGTGCCCTCACTGACGCTTCGGGCTGTGTGCAGGGACTGATCAGTCCACAGTTTTGTATTCAGCATTCATTACAGTCAGTGCAGATTTTCTTCCTTCATTTTCTGCTTTCTCTCTCTCTCTCTCTCCCTCTGTGTTCGTGTTTCTTTTTCCGTTGCGCACTCTCACATGGTATCATCGCCTGACTGAGAGCACAGAGGAGAGCTTCCATTGCAGAGGATCAAGTGCAGCCTTTCTTCCCTCCTTTCCAGCCCTTGGCGGTGCTGTCCAGGCTGAAATGCAGCCTTCCATACCTGCGTTTTGTTGTTTTGCAGCATCAGGAGGAGTAGGCGACAGTTTTCTAGATGTTTGCAGCCTGCGTTTGCATCAAACGCAGCCAACAGGAGGTGGTCAACATCAGCGGAGGAGAAGGCGTCATCATCTGGAGGATAGGCGACAGTTTTTTTCTCCAGGTGGCAGCATTTTCTCTCTCCTCTTGCAGGCGACAGCATCTTTTGGGTCTTTTCTGACATAGGTGGCTCCATCTTGACCGTTTGTTGGTTGCAGATTGTTTGGTGATTGCAGATATATACAAAGATGTCTTATCACTAGTTCTTTGCTGATTCAGAGGATGAGGTCTCTATTCATTGCTCTGAGAGACGGAGAGACTTTCGTGCTAGTTCACGCGACGACTCGAGGTCACCTAGCCCATTTGACCGAGATCCCTCTATTCCCCGTTCTCTCCATGTTTCACAGAAGGCTCGTTCTGCTGGCCTTCATATGCCTTCCATTCACCCTCTATATAGGTGCCCGTACTCCCTTCTTTGCCCAAAGAAGACCGGCTTGATGGTTCCAACTACTCGCTTTGGTCGTGTAAGGTGGAGTGTATCCTTGATACCTTCGATCTTTGGGAGTTTGTTACCCACCCTATTTCCCATCCAATGGAGGATCCCCCCGTTGGATCATCGATGGATCGTGCGGCCTTATGGGATCGGCTCAACTCATGAGCTCGATCTTTTCTCTTTATGAGCTTACAGGATTCTGTCCTAGTGCATGTGCGCAAGTTGTGGAAAGCAGCGGAAGTGTGGACAAAGCTTGCTTCTTTGTACCATCAAAAGACTTTTGCCCATGGGATTACTCTCGAGAAGAAATTATGGATGCTCGTTGTTGATGATTCTTCTTCCATGAAGGATCATATCCACAAGTTGGAGGACATGAGGGATGAGCTTGCGTCCCTTGACAAGATGATCTCTTCCGAGGATATGGCCATGATTCTTTTAACTCAGCTGCCATCTCCCCGTTTTGATGTCTTCTACACTAGCCTTCTTACATCGAGGACCCGTGAGAAGCTTGCCCGCTTGTTTTGGAGCATGACGAGCTCGCCAAAGAGGTAGCCAGTGGATCCACCTCCATCAAAGCTTTTGTTGCAGGTTCGACAGGGGGGACACAAAAGAAAGGGATATCACAGGCTAAAAGATAGGAGAGTTCTTTAGGTTCTGACTCCGACTCGGAGACGCCTAAATGCCCATACTGTGGGAAGGGGACACATCCAGAGGAGAAATGTTGGAAGAAGTACCCTCACCTTCATCCAGGCATGAAGGATGGAGCTAAAGCATCTGAGCTTTCTACCTCTACTCCAGCGGTTACCCATGAGTTAGTGTTCCTTCATATTGTTGACTTGGAGGAGCCTTCTTCAGTGGTTGCCTCCTCTTCTGAGAGACCTTGACTGGTTGCTAGTGGAGCTTCTAGTCATATGACTCCCCGAGGTGAGGGGGCAACACTAGATGGCTGGTGGCAGCAGTAGCACCAAGGGTAGCAACACTGGCAACTGGGCAGAAGTCCCAATGTAATTATGGCTGAAGCAGGGACTGTTTTTGTGGAGCTAAATTAGGACCAAATGCATGATAGTTTGTGTTAATGCCGCCCTTTAATTTTAGTGGCTCAAGTCCCCCTCTTAGACCCAAAAGGTGCTGAAGGGGGAAGGGAGTCTAGCTCTACTCAAGGGCCTATTAGGATCACAAAGGTCAAGGATATCTTCTTTTGAGTAGCTTTTTTTCCCTGAAAAAAGGTGTGGCTAATGCTAATTATTTTACTTAGAAGAATTTCACAAAGAAGTACATGTCTAGCTAAAGCTGTCTATAAATGAAAAATTACCAAATATATGCAAGCCTCTCAAGGTGGTTTGTGGAAGATGGGGGATAGAAGCTATGGAGGGGAAAGGTAGTGCTACCTAGGACTATTAGAGTATGCAACAGAAAGGAAAGTGAACATAGAGTTAATAGAGAAGGAGATTGAAACACAGGAGAGAGAAGGAACAGATTGACAAAAGATTGAATGATACAAGGCTGCAATAGTTGGTCCCAACATGTAGCTTGGAGCATCAGTGTGTGCTCTTGACGGAGGTAGGGGGATGAGATAGAAGAATGAGGAGGGATGGATTAATGATTAGTGATCGAGTGGAAGGAGGGGAGTTGCCTATGAATAGGCAAGCTGATGCCTCAATTGGCATACTAACTAGATTGTGTTAGTAGATTAGTCAGTTCATGGTTGAGTCTGTACATGTGGTATAGCAGGCTAGGCAAAAAGATATTTTAGGCATTTTATTTGCCATCATTTATGTGTTTTGGCATTATTTGCAGCCAGTCAGCCAGCATTTAATGCTGGTCGACTAGTCATATTTTTGGCATTTATTTGGCCTATATATTCTCAGGCTCCCTCCTCATTTATTCATCACCTGACAGTTCTTGGAGAGGGAGCATGTGCCAGTGACTCCACAGCTGGTGACTCACATTGCATCTGTACTGTCTCATGTCTTGGTATATGTATTCCTTTTCCCGAGCATACATCTGAGTTCTCATCTATATTGTGTTCTTTCTTTCCCTTTCTCTTTTGTCTTGTGTTTCAGCAGTTTATTACAGCTTATGTTTACGCTTCCATTGCTGCACCACTTTTGACATGGTATCAGATTTCAGGATTTGTGTTCCTGCTATTTTTTCTTGCTGATTTCAGGACTGTTTTCACCCTTGCTGATTAGGCGGCTGCTGCTCCAACCATGCACCCTGTTTTACTTGCGTTTTTTTGCTGACGTTAGCATCCGTACAGCCTACATGTCCGTTTCAGCCTGTGTTTTGATGTCTTTGCATCTCCTCCTGGTTGGATGCTTGCATTATCAGGCCGTTTTTGCTGTTTTTGGCAGTTTTTGATTGAATTCTTGACTTTTTACAGCAGCTTTTGTCTTATTTTGATCAGATTTTGGGTTATACTGTATGTGAACTCTTGCTTTTTGCAGTCTGTGCTTGTGTTTTGGTCGTGTTCCCTCTCCAAATACCTTCTTTTCTCTACTACTTTTCTAAATCCTCTACAGATGGCTCCTCCGTGCGCATCCACTGATGACAAGCTCCATGGACCTGATTATTATACGTGGAGTGCGGTGATGAAGGCTTGGTTTATCTAGAAGCAGTTATGGTACGTGGTTGGCGGAGCTATGGCACGTCCTCTCAACAACCTTCTCCTGTTCCATCTGATTTTGATGAAGACAACCATGAGGAGGCAATGCTTACATCGGATTCGGATGATGCCCGTGCTTATTCGGCCTTACTTCGGTGTATTTCCAAAGAAGTCCTACTGGCGGTCGCCTCCTGTAGGACAACTTCAGACGTATGGTTGAAGTTGCATTTGATGTACAAGGCTCCTTCCACCATGAGGGCCATTACTCTCTATGGCCAACTCCAGCAATTGAAGTTTGAATCCAAAGATACGATCCAATCATTCCTACTTCGCGTTACCCAACTCTAGGACCAGCTTTGCACTATGCAGTCTGCCCTATCAGAGGCACATCTTATTGGTATGGTACTCTACAAGCTTCCTTGGGAGTTTGATTTAGTGGCGAATGCTTTACGGGCGTAAACATCTACGACTCCTGTCAGTTTTCTTCATATGTCCTCGATGCTGCTTGAGCATGAGGCGACTTTGCGAGTACAGGGGCGGCTTCCGTCACATTATAGAGGTTCAGATGAAGCTCTTGTAGCTTCTGAGAGGGTTTTGAAGATGAAGTCGAAGGCCCGGTGTTACCAGTGTGGCAAGAAGGGTCATTTAAGGAAGGATTGCAAAGAGTTAGCGGCTTCCAAGAAGAAAAAGAAGTAGAAGACGAAGCGGGATGCGGACTCCTCCGACGAGTCATCATCTACCTCAGATTCCGATTTCAATCCTCCAGCCAAGGCGAAGTCCAAGGCATGGAAGGGATCATCTTCTTCGGATTGTGGGAAGGTCTTGGTGGCTCCTTCCTCGGCTACTTTCTAGTGGTGGTGATGAGGTCATCCCTCAGGACTCTCCAGTGCTAGAGAGGGAGTGTGAGAGGGTGGTGAGATGGGGCAGCCGTGCCTCATCTATATTTCTATATAGATGTACAGGATCCAGAGAGGGACATCCCTGATGTATCGTCCGAGGTCTGGCAGGTACAAATCTTGGAGCTGGGATTGACATCTAGGTTCATGATGGGCTGGTTATTTGACAAAGAGCGGGTGGCTTTTGTCTGGAGCTCACATAAGGGGACACTTTGGCAGTCTGGCCGAAGAAGGGGAATTGAGAGCTACATCAAAGGCATTGAGAGCTCACGTATGCTACATCAAAGGCATTGTTGACTAACATTGAGAGCTGCTATGATCTTCTCTATCTTCAGGAGCTGGTACAATCGACATCGACATCAGGTTCTCTCCGAGGCACCTTGGTGGTGGCTTGCGCACCCACTACTTGGGTATCCATGATTCTACTATGATGGACATTGTTGTATGTACTATGATGCGACATTATCATTGTATATTGTATGGTATCAGATCACCCATGATTTGAGAGAGGGTGTTAGCAGATTAGTCAGTTCGTGGTTGAGTCTGTACATGCGGTACAACAGGCTAGGCACAAAGATATTTTAGGCATTTTATTTGCCATCATTTATTGTGTTTTGGCATTATTTGCAGCTAGTCATATTTTTGGCATTTATTTGGCCTATATATTCTCAGGCTCCCTCCTCCTCATTCATTCATCACTTGACAGTTCTTGGAGAGAGGGAGCATGTGCCAGTGCTTCACAGCCGGTGACTCACATTGCATCTGTACTGTCTCATGTCTTGGTATATGGATTCCATTTCCCGAGCATACATCTGAGTTCTCATTTGTATTGTGTTCTTTCTTTCCCTTTCTCTTTTGTCTTGTGTTTCAGCAGCTTATTACGACTTATGTTTACGCTTCCATTGCTGCACCACTTTTGACAGATTGGGCCTAAAATATGTGCATCTAGTTTAGTTTGTCCACTGATAAATGTCCATTGTGCTAAAAATGAAATGTAGTGGTATGACCTCCATCTAAAGTGTCTAGGATTAAAAAAGTGAGACAAACGTAGCATCTGGATGTGGTGGAAGGCCAAAGATGATGGAATGGATTTGAGGATGGTAGAGGGGTACCACTGTTGATGAAGTCTTTCAATGATGAATGCTAGCCAATGAGAAAGATTTCCTCTCTAGAGGAAAACCCGATCCAACGGGAGCTCACCACAGGACAAGGGGAGTAGAGAGGTCTCCAATGGATCACTCTAGAAAAGTCTAATCGAGAATGGGTGAGCCATGCCTTTGACCACCTAGGGAAATGGAATCCATATACTAAACATAGATTTGTGGCATTTGTATATCAGTAGCTCATAATGGTTGGAACGTACATTAGATGAATATCAAAACTGCATTTCTAAATGGTGATCTATATGAGAAAGCATATGCTTTTCAGCCTCGTGGTTTTGTGCAAAAGGGGCAAGAAAACAAAGTGTGTAGATTGAAAAAGGCATTGTATGGTTTGAAGCAAGTGCCTCTGGCTTGGTATGAGATGATACATGCATACTTGGCTGAACGTTGCTTTTAGAATAGTCTAACTAAAAGCACCTTATATGTTAGACATCAATACGGTTGACGACATGCTGCTCACTGGTTCTAATGAGACTCATATTGCTGATTTTAAGATTGAGTTGAATTCGACTTTTGATATGTCAGATTTGAGTCTATTGAATCATTATTTGGGCATTGAGTTCTAGTAGTGTAATGGAGGTATAGCTTTATGTCAAACAAACTATGTGGAGATATTATTGTAGAGATTTTATCTTGAGGATTGCAAGCCTATTGCTACTTTGATGGAGATAGGTTTAAACTTGAGCCTTCACGATGCCAGAGATGTTAGAGATTGTCATCCCCTGGACAAGCATTTTTCTCAGTTAAGCTGTGTATATATGTAGTTTTCCAGCCAGGCAGTCATTTGAGAGTGTTCGGTGTGTGAAGTAGTGCTTCCATCTGTCAGTGCCACGTTAGCAGTGCCATGTCAGTAGCCAGACTTGCAGGTTGTAGTCGGACTGCCACGTGGTAGTCCAGTTGGCCAGATTTCAGCACAGTTGGCGACTTGACAGCTTTTTTGCTTTTTCTTCAGGTGCCACTAGCACACTCTCTCATTCTTGCAATTGCAGATTTTAGGGGCAGAGATCGGGTAGATTGCAGCAGACTTTGAGGTGTCCAGTAAGGAGACATTGTCGAGGTCGAGTTACGCAGACATATGGACCGCACCCGTGTACATATCTGCATTCCTTTGTATTCAGCATACTTTATACAGCAGATCTTCATGTTCTTTTGTCTCTTTCTCTCTCTCTCTCCTCTCCGTGTTCATCCTACTCTCAATCTTGGTCTCATGCTTCCGCACTGTTGCACTCTAACATGCTTTCAGAGCAGTGAAGGCGGACCGATTGAGTGAAGAACCCTAGGTGACAAGTATTGGGAGGTAGTGAAGTGTATCTTTTGCTACTTGAGTGGTATTGAGCGCCTTGGGCTGTTTTATGCCAGGGCAGCTTTCAAAGTTGCGTGATTAGATGCCCTTTGGCTGTGGGACAATCATTTGACATCACCATCTTCACTGATAGTCAAAGTGTATTAGCCGTTGCACAGAATCTACGGTTCCCTATGCGTACTAAGCAAATTGAGATGCATTATCATTATGTCATGGAGGGACTCTGTGCAGGAGAGATCAACTTGGCCAATGTGCCAACATAGGACAACCTTGCACATCTTTTCACGAAGGCTTTGTCTCATGAGAAGTTTGAAGCTTTTCACAAAGCTTTGGGCTTACTTCCCTTTTTGGATTGATCTAGTCTACTTGGGCTTGGCACTTCTCTATACATAAGTGCTAGCTCTTGTTCATTGCATTGCTCCCAAGGGGCGTGTTGCTACTATATTTCTGAGTGATGTCTGTGAATACACTATGGACCAACAAAGCACTTTTTTCCCCTCTTTAGGAGGATTTTTTCCCCTGGTCTTGTATATATGCCTGTCCACTTTAGGGCATACTAAGTCTTTTAAATCTTCTCTATTGATACATCTCAATACACTTTGAGTAGTGCTCTCTCAAGCTTCTTCTTCTTTGAGCTATGTATGTGCATTCTTGTACCCTAAATGCAACAAAAATATATCACAGAAGTTGGCATTTGATTCGGAATTGGTTTGTCGGTTGAAGTATGAATCAAGGAAAGTTGGTTGCTAACAACAAGGAACATTTATTAAAGACTACTTTTGTCTGTAGTGTGAAAGCAGATTTGTAGTGCACAACAAAAAATATGGTTATTGGACAGAGCATAGAAGCTTTCACAAACCAGACAAGCCCACAATTTCCTTTTGTATTCGTGGAATTTGCAATCAGAGCTAGTTTGCACTTTCATGTTTTCATTGTGCTTTGATTTCATATTCTAGATAACAGGAATGTATACTTTTCTTAATATACGAGCGTATAGACTTAAAAGATAATAAGCTTGGTCACAATAACCAATATTGGATTATTACTTTTATGGCATAGTATAGGGGAGTTATTGTTGAGCTAGTTTATTTGAAACAATACTCTCTCCTGTAATTCAATAGAATATTCTTTATTAGAAAAATTTATGTCAAAATTCTTTAGAAATTTTTTTCGTTACCCTTATTTACAGTAGGAACTACCCTTGCTCATTGTAATTCACTGCCCCAGCCTCCCTAAGAACTCACAGATTTCAGTCCATCATTAACTTTTCTGCCAGGTCCAATGTGGTGGAAGTTGGACTGCTAGGTCGTCAGCCATCTGTCCTTTTTGCCAACTTTCTGACTGCATGTCCACCTGCCCACATACCGTGTCTGCACCTGCCACATTAGCTGTCATATCACCATCTGCAATACTGATCAAATTGCAGGTTGATAAGAATTTCTTAGTGTGCAAAAGAAAAGATGTTAGAATAGTTGTCCATCCCTTTAGAAGATGCAGAAGGTGAAAAGTTAAAAGGCACAATGGTCAACGGGTATGACAATGTCTTGATGTTGTAATATGATGTGATAAGGACTCCAGCTTCTGACATCGCAGCAGGATGATGACATGGGCTCCAAGCCCTGACTTCTCTAATGCAAGAGCTTGAGGTGCTCCTTTAGAGGTATCCTTGTTGCAAGGAACAGTTTGAAGGTGCTGGTGCCCTTTCCACAGAACTTGATGTGTTGTGTACTGATGTATTTAGCAAGCTGATTTGGTTTATTAAGTGGCGATCTAAAAGTGATCAATGCTAAGCC